>NC_054867.1:2472499-2767499 GCF_018320785.1 Cheilinus undulatus | reverse complement strand
ATCTATCTATCTATCTATTTATTGATCTATCTATCTATCTATCTATCAATCTATCTATCGATCTATCTATCTATCTATCGATCTATCTATCTATCTATCTATCTATCTATCTATCTATCTATCTATCTATCTATCTATCTATCTATCTATCTATCTATCCACAGATGTGTGTATATATATGTGTATATATATATGTATGTATATATATGTGTGTGTATGTATATATGTATGAAATAAGAATAAAAGATTGAAAAAAAGGTTAATAACATTACAGTCCTTTAATTGCCAGTGCATTAACAATTTACATTATTTATCAAATGTTGTATAAAGAGCATTTTGGCCTTTTATAATACTGTAAAATTCAATGGAAGGCTCTTGTTTTGACATGGAGTCCTTTACTTTAAAAAAAAGCTCACATTTCCCAATGGGTCACATGATTTCCTTTTCATCAAGTATTTCATTAAATGAAGAAAACAAAATGACGGAATCGAAATATATATATATATATATATAGAGAGAGAGAGAGAGAGAGAGAGAGAGAGATAGAGAGATAGATAGATAGATAGATAGATATTGGACCCCTTTTTAAAATGTTATTTGTTTTTCCATTTTTTTGGCTCTTGTTTTGACATGAAGACTTTTACTTTGAAATGCTCACCTTTCCCAGTGGTCACATGAATTCCTTTTCCTTGAGAATTCCATTAAATGAAGAAAACAAAAATGGAATTGAAATAAACAAAAATTGGACCCCGTTTTTAAGAATGTTGTTATTCATTTTTCCATTTTTGTGACCAAAATGCAAAAAACTGAAAAAAGAGTTGATTTTCTGTTTTTCCCTTTTGTGGTCAAAAATGGAAAAACGGAATAACGAGAGTTTCTCCAATTTGTTGAGTCTGGTTTCAACCAGGAAATGGATCTGCCAGAAAATACACTAATTGTCTGACTTCAGCCAAGCTTGATGTGCACAAACATCAGGATGCCAGAGAATAAAGTAGAAGGAATTTAAATAACTTTATGGAAAATTTAATTTATTACTCGTGCATAAATGCAAAATAACGCTGAAATTGGCAAAAATCTAATTTAAGTGAAAAATTGGCTGAAAAAGTGGTAACAGAATGGCAAAACTGGTTAAAAGTTGTAAAAAGTGTGCTAAGAAAGACAAACGGGCAAAACGGTGAAAAGCAGTTAAAAATAGCAAAATGGGTTAAAGGAGACAAAAATGGGATTACAGCAAAAATGAGCTAAGAACAGCCGAAAAGAGCAAAAAGGGGAGAAAATATGGTGAAAAGGTTAACCCCTGTGTTTACTCCAAGTGGCAGAAATGGGTAACAGAGGCAACAAAACTGTTTAAGGGTGGCAAAAACTGAAATATCACAGCGAAAACAGTGATGAAAAGGGGTCTGCATGAAAACATATGTTGAACATCAGAGCTGAGTCATAGCTTGACACTCTTTATAGCTCTAAATTGAAGTAACTGTTAGTCAGGACGCTAGCACCAAAGCTACTAAATCAACATGTATTGATATCATCCATTAATAACAACTGGGGAGGGCCCATTCCAGCTTTTTTTGTGGCCCAGACACCTGCAGGCCTGTATAGACCCTGTTTATACTTAATATAAAACATAGTTGGTTATTGGGATATCAAGTGGGGGACCAAACTGAGAACGGTTTTAACAAAAATCCCCACGGAGGGATTGGCGTTGCCTTGCCTAGAAGAGGGCTTACACGCCTCTTCAGTGTCTCTTGGAAGAATGGGACCATACCTGTGGAGTGGTAGACCGGGGTGGTGGTTCCCATTTTCAAAAAGGGGGACCAGAGGATGTGCTCCAATAATCAGGGTATCACACTACTCAGACTCCCGGGGAAAGTCTATTCTAAGGTGCTGGAAAGGAGGCTCCGGGCGATTTTCGGACCTCGGATACAGGAGGAACAATGCAGATTCTGCCCTGGCAGTGGGACAGTACACACTAAGGGCACATTCACATCAGAGCTGTTTGGCCCGCTTAAAAGGAGCTCTGGTCCGTTTTCCCAGATAGTCTGGTTTGTTTGGATGGTGTGAAAGCTCACACAAACTCTGGTGCGGACCAAACAGGGGGTTTCGGTCCACTTCCAAACGAACCCTGGTGCGGTCGTTTGAGGTGTGAAAGCAAAGCGGACCAACTTGTGAACCAAAGGCAGGAAGTGGCATAAAGCTATGATTAACAGATTTATATGTGGTTTAAAGCATTCAAATACACGTCAACATCTTGCTTGGCATCTGTGTAGCCATAGCAACACGCCGTAATCTCTCACTTAAATGTTTTCTTCAGTTCTGATTTATTCGTCTAATGTAAGGAACGACATGCTGGACAGCTCACCGCCTCGCTGGCTGCTCGTAACGCCACATTGCAAAAGCAGAAGCCCCAAGACAGCATAAATTAGGTGTTTTTTCATTGCTTATTTGATTATTTAGTGTAAGGAGATGGATTTCCCGTTTTGTCTTCTTCTACGCCTTCTTATAATCTTCGTTGCTGTTTGTTTGTGGAGACAGCGCCCCGAATGGGCAGAGGTTGTAAGTGTTCAGATGGTTTTGGTCCGTTTGACCAAGAGCAGTGTGAATGCAAACCAAACCAAAGGAAAGTGCAACAACGTTGAAATTTCCTTTCCAAAACGGACCGAGTCCCCCGGACTATCAGGCATGAAAACGACCTAAAATGAGTCCACACAAACTAAGGATTACCACTGGATATCCCAATGCCAAAATCAGATATAAATCTCTGTTAATGCATAGTCTGAATGGGGTGATGGACACAAAAACTGGTATGAAAGTCACTTTTTTTGTTGTGACTTCAGGTGCAACCTTCCTCCTTTAGAAGACGGTTATGAGAAGGATGTTGGTACCAAGACAAGCCTGGTGACAGCAAACCCATCCATCTTTGAAGAGAGGTGAGACAGAGGATGAAATTTACAGCACTGTCAGTTCAAATCTTCCTTCAGTCGGGGAGCTGGTGGTCTGGTGGTTGAGTCTTTGTCCCCCTTGTGTAGAGGCTGTTGTCCTGGGGGCAGGAAGCCCAGGTTCAGGTCATGCCCTTTCCTGTATGTTGTTCTAGGCTATCTCTCCCTGGTTTCTGAGCCCATCCACTATCCTGTCTCTGACTGAAGGCATAAAAAGTTAAACCTGAAAGAAATAAAATGTCCATTCAGTCTCTTTCTTTGTTTATTTTCAGATATGAATCTCTGATGACGCTTCGCCGTCCGTTTATGGAGAAACTACGTACTTACGGTAACGCTTTGCTGCTTCTTAACCCGTTCCATGCAGCCCGCTACACAGCCATAACGCTGAGAGCAGCTTACACCATTAGTGACTTTGGGGGTCCCACCCGGCCTGCCTTATTAAACCCCGACTACCACATCAATGTCACCAACTTCTGGCTGAAGCAAAGTCTAAATGAATTGCGGCTGAGCACAGGGTTACTGATGGTGAGTTTGGCCCTTGAACTCTGTGACAACGTGCTCGTGTACGGATTCTGGCCCTTCAGTAATCACCCCCATGGACTCCATAACCTGAAGCACCACTACTACGATGACAAACCACCTAGCACAAAATACCACGCCATGCCTGACGAGTTTGAGTTCCTGCTGCAGCTGCACAGTCAGGGGGTGCTCAAGCTTCATCTAGGGGAATGCCGACCTGGGAAACAGACAGGGAGAGAAGAAGGAGGGGGAGAAGACAAGAGGGAAAGGCAGACAGGAAGAGAAGAAGGAGGGGGAGAAGACAAGAGGGAAAGGCAGACAGGAAGAGAAGAAGGAGGGGGAGAAGACAAGAGGGAAAGGCAGACAGGGAGAGAAGAAGGAGGGGGAGAAGACAAGAGGGAAAGGCAGACAGGAAGAGAAGAAGGAGGGGGAGAGGAGAAGACTGAGAGGAAGAACGGGGGAGAAGAAGGAAAGGGAGAAGAGAAGAGGGATGGGCAGATAGGGAGAGAAGTAGGAGGGAGAGAGGAGAAGACTGAGAGGAAGAACGGGGGAGAAGAAGGAAAGGGAGAAGAGAAGAGGGATGGGCAGATCGTGAGAGACGAACGAGGAGAAAAGGAGAAAAGGGTGATGCAGAAAAAGAGAGAAGAAGGAGCTGAAGAAGAGAAGAGGGAGAGGCAGAGAGGGAGAAAAAAACAAGGGGAAGAAGACAAGAGGGAGAGGGAGAAAGGGAAAGAAGAAGGAGGGGGAGAAGACAAGAGGCAAAGGCAGACAGGAAGAGAAGAAGGAGGGGTAGAAGACAAGAGGGAAAGGCAGACAGGAAGAGAAGAAGGAGGGGGAGAAGACAAGAGGGAAAGGCAGACAGGGAGAGAAGAAGGAGGGGGAGAAGACAAGAGGGAAAGGCAGACAGGGAGAGAAGAAGGAGGGGGAGAGGAGAAGACTGAGAGGAAGAACGGGGGAGAAGAAGGAAAGGGAGAAGAGAAGAGGGATGGGCAGATAGGGAGAGAAGTAGGAGGGAGAGAGGAGAAGACTGAGAGGAAGAACGGGGGAGAAGAAGGAAAGGGAGAAGAGAAGAGGGATGGGCAGATCGTGAGAGACGAACGAGGAGAAAAGGAGAAAAGGGTGATGCAGAAAAAGAGAGAAGAAGGAGCTGAAGAAGAGAAGAGGGAGAGGCAGAGAGGGAGAAAAAAACAAGGGGAAGAAGACAAGAGGGAGAGGGAGAAAGGGAAAGAAGAAGGAGGTGAGGAAGAGAAGACTGAGAGGAAGAACGGGGGAGGAGCACTTCTTGGTGAAGAAGTGAAGAAAAAGAGCAAGAAAGCTAGAAAACAAGCAAAAACACAGTGAATAAGATGGTTTCATGGCTGTCCTGGCCATAAATACTATCTTAAAGTTACTTTTTCTTGGAAATGGCTCCAACAATAATAATGATGGTAGGAAAATGTGGAAAATGAACCATAATAGCCATGTTTGATAGAAGACTGAACTCTGTAATATTAGCATCAGCAGCTCAGATGATAATGAAATGGAGAGGACTGATGTTGGTACTTACTGACCTTAGAGTTGAGCTGCTCTTAGATTCTCTTTAACTGTAATGATAGTAGATATGAGGCTGGTGTTAGGTGGTAGTAGATGAAACATTAGCAACAATAATGGCAACGAAAAAAGAGGAGGATATTTCATGATAATGGTGACAAACCATCTGTTTATTTATGAAGACTATTTCAGGGGAAATGCAATACGCAGTTTATTTATTTTATTCTCTTTTTGGCTGTTTTCCTCAGTTTTATTTACAGTGTCGATGAAAAAGCAGTTACCCTCTTGGATGTTTTACCATTGTATTGATTTTATAAATCAGTCATGGTCAATATAATTTGGCTTTCTGACAACTAAAACGTCTTCAATGTCAAAGTGAAAACAGATTTCTACAAAGTAATATCAGTTTAAAAACGTAATGTGAAGTGACTGCATAAATATTAACGCCCTTTAAAGTGATCTATCTAATTCAACAGAGGTCCAGACAGTTGGTGCTAGTAGTCTCAGAGTTAGTGAAATGAAGATCAGCTGAGGTCAGTGAATGTGTCTCAGTGATTGTAGTGTAAAGACAACTGTGTCTGGTTAATCAGTATTCATGGCTACCATTACACCATGAAGACAAAAGAACACTCAGTGGAAAGGTAATTGAAAAGTCTAAGTCAGGGGATGGAGACAGAAACATTTCCAAGACTCTGAACATCCCCCAGAGTTCAGTTAAATCCATCATGAAGAAATGAAGGAATATATCACATGTGTAAATCTGCCTAGATCAGACCATCCTCACAAACTGAGTGGGCGTGCAAGAAGGAGACTAGTGAGAGAGGACACCAAGACACCTATGACTACTCTGAAGGAGTTCCAAGCTTCAGCAGCTGAGATGGAGAGACTCTGCAGACAACAACTCTCCCATAAACCAGTCAGAGCTTTATGGGAGAGTGGCAAAGAATAAGACACTGTTGAAGAAAACTCAGATTCAATCTGGACTAGAGTTCACCAAAAGGACTGTGGGAGACTCCATGGTCAAGAGGAAGAAAGTTCTTTGGTCTGATGAGACCAAAATGGAGCTCTAAGACCATCAGACAAGACACCAAACACTGACATCACCACAAACACATCATCCCCACTGTGGAGCACGGCGGTGGCAGCATCATGCTGTGAGGATGCTTCTCAGCAGCTGACCCTGGAAGGCTTGTAGAAGGTAAAATGAATGTGGAAAATTCTGGAAAATTCTCACACTGGATTAGCCCAGACCTCAGTACAAGAGAGAATAGAGGCTGGACTTGAAAAGGGATGTTCATTCCTGATCCCTGGTCAACCTGACAGAGCTTGAGCAGTTTATCAAAGAAGAATGGAGTAAAATTCCAGAGTCCAGATGTTGGATCCTGACTGAGACCTATCCACACAGACTCAGAGCTGCAGACAGAGGAGACTCTACTAAACACTGACTAGAAGGAGGAATATTTATGCAGTCACTTATTTTACATTATAGATTTTCTTTGACATTCCTTTGTAGAAATCTAATTTTGTTTTGACAATAGAGTGGAGTTTTGCTTTTTCTGTATTTGTTTTGTCAGAATTGCTAGTTTTTTTTAACCATGATTGTCTCCATGACTCCCAAGAGTGAATACTTTTATAGACACTGTACTTGAGTTTACATAGACTGTTTGTATTTAATTGTCTGGTTTTTGTCAGTATCGTATTTCTTGGGACATTATAAAGTTTTAAAGCTGTCGCTCCATGATTATGGCTTTAGCTCTCAATACTGACAGCCGTGGATGCTGGCCTGTTTCAGGTGTCGTTGCTGAGCAGCTGTATGTGATGGGTACTACATACACACAGGGGTGTCTGGGATGCAGGGATTTTGTGTAGGTGTTCATATTTTACAAATGTGGTGAAAGGTTGTTTAAGGCCAGCTCCTCTTTTTATTCCTAAGTAGTTATTTTAGATAGTTTACCCGACACTTTGTAAATCTTTGGCACAGTTAAAATTTCCTGCAAACTGTTAATGTTCAGCCACATTGTCCTTTATTTTTTCAGTTTTATTTATTTAATAGAACTAAAGTGTACTGATTTACCTCAATCATGTTAAATAACAAAATAAATTCTTTATAACTGAACTTGAAGTCACATCTGTTGAATCTTTACTGTGTGACTAAATCTGTCCAAAATGTGTAATTTGTTTTGGAAACCACAGATGGTGTGTCCTGTGGACTGAGGAGGAGAGGGAGCATCCAGCTTGTTCTCCTGGCTCAGGTCTAAAGCCTGCATCTCTGATGGTATGGGGTTGCATTAGTGCCTATGGCGTGGGCAGCGCTAACATCTGGAAAGAAACTATCAATGCTGAAAAGTAGAGAGAGCTTTTAGAGCAACATATGCTCCCATCCAGACAACGTCTCTGTCAGGGAAGGCTGCGACTATTTCAGCAAGATGATGCTAAACCACATACCACACCCATCACAACAGCATGGCTTCACAGGAGAAGAGTCCAGGTCCTGAACTGGTCTGCCTGCAATCCAGACCTTTCACCAACAGAAAACATTTGGAGCACCAGAAAAGGAAAAATCCAGCAAAGACCCAGGACTGTTGAGCGACTAGAATCCTACATCAGACAAGAATGAGACAACATTCCTCTCCATCGGCTGGTCTCCTCACTTCCCAGATGTTTACAGACTGTTGTTAGAAGAAGAGGGATGCTACACAATGGTAAACATGACACTGTCCCTACTTTTTTGAGATGTGTTGCTGCCATCAGATTCAAATGAGCTAATATTTTTCATGAAATAGTAAAATGTCTGTTTTCCATTGTACATCACCCTCTCTTCTTCTAACAACCGTTTGTAAACTTCTGGCAGTGAAGAGACCAGCTGATGGAGTTTTGGGAAAGCTGGTGTGTAAAAATGCTCTGGAGGTTTAGCTCCTCTAAAAAACACATCCGACACTGAAATGAGGCCTCTCCTCTCCCTTAGGTGAAGGGGGGGTCTGTGAAGCGGGAGTTTGAGAAGCAGGAAGAGCTGCGGCGCTCGGCCATGCGTGCTGTCGCCGCCCTGCTGGCCATCCCCGAGGTGGAACGGAGCCCCAGTATGGCCGACTTCGCCAACCAGATCAGAACCAATGCTGACATGGCGTCCATCTACCAGAGCATCCAGGGAGGGGAGGGAGGGGGTTTGCCCCTGCAGAGAGCATGGACACAAGCTAGACTGTGAATGATGGAGGAGTGTTTTCATATGTTTTTTATTCAAAGACAAGGTCAAAATAAAGGAAATGAGGTCATTTTTTAGAGTCATCTCAAAAAAATTAGAATATCATGAAAAAGTTCAATGTTGTTTGTCACTCATTTCAGAAAGGTAAACCCATATATTATATAGACTCATTACACATAGAGTGGAATATTTCAAGCCTTTATTTCTTCAAATGTTGATGATTATGGCTCACAGATAATGAAAACCAAAAACTCAGTGTTTAAAAAAATGAGAATATTACATAAGATCAATAAAAACGGATATTTTAAACAGAAATGTCAGGCTTCTGAAAAGTATGTTCATTTCTGTGCACTCAATACTTGGTTGGGCCTCCTTTTGCATGAATTACTGCATCAATGCGGTGTGGCATGGAGGCAATCAGCCTGTGGCACTGCTCAGGTGTAATGGAAGCCCAGGTTGCTTTGATCGTGGCCTTCAGGTCATCTGCATTGTTGGGTCTGGTGTCTCTCATCTTCCTCTTGACAATCCTCCATAGATTCTCTATGGGGTTCAGGTCAGAATCAGGCACAGTAACACCATGGTCATTGAAGCAGCTTTTGGTACCTTTGGCAGAAACATTGCAGGACATCTACACCCAATAACTGCTGCTGCCTGATGGTGAACCTGGAACCTTGATGTTAAAGTTTGTGTTTTTCCATTTCATAATCTTCATGCATCATATTTCACCACATTATCTCCTCAGCTTTACTCAGAAGAGAAGTTTAAAACCAACAGGATGCTAACCACAGGCCTGTTTCTGTTTCCACCCACAGCATGAAACCACAAACTTCTGCTGCTGCTGTGCTCTCAAAGCTGCAGGATGTTCTACCATCATCATCAGGTTCTTCTGTGTAATCTGTGTGGATGATTAAAATGTTTTTATTATTTTACATTAATGCCTCTGCAGTGATGGCGGCCAAAGCTGGAGGAACGGCTGCAGGAATATGGCCTTAATGGTTATCACAGTTATTGTGACTGACATGGAAATTATGATTAAAAAATAATGATTTTTAACCAACCTTGAGGACTTTGTTTTTGAATTGTTTAAGGTTGATTAGTAATTGGGACAAGTGGTCAGATAGAACCTGTCTCTGATGTCCTGGTATAAAGGACAGGTGTTTAGAAAGTTCAGCTCTGTTTCCACCTCCTGTCGGCTGCAGTGGGTGCTCAGTTTTTCCTCTTTTGGGAACCAGTTTTGTCTTTGGCGTTCTCTCTGGTGTGAGGTTGTGTTTATTGAGTCTGTTCCCGGTCAAACATTTCCTCAGCTGTGGATCAGTCACAGTGTCTGCAACTGCATCTTCTCTATTAAGGGACAAATGGCATTGCAGTTTGCTTTGTTTTTTGGTCGATTCTTAATAAAAGATAAGATATGTTAAGATAAAATATTCCTTTATTAGTCCCGCAGGGGAAATTCTAAATTTACAGCAGCTAGAGTGGAGTAAACAAAGCATGCAAAAAGAGCTTACAATTGGTACAATGAATAAATACAAAATAGGAAATACAGAAATGTAACTTTGGCCCAGCCAGTTCTTTGGACAGGCCTGTCTGAATTCAATAATAACAATAATAATAATCCAAAGATGTATCTTAAAAAACAACTAAATTTGCAGGCTGGGAAACAGACATGAGTTCTGCTGTCAGGGATGCTGGAGTGTCTGTAGGCTGCTGTATTTCAAGGTTCCCCACTAAAGTCAGCCCCACTCCCACAGCCAATCAGAGGCCTCCATCTGGGGGGCAAAGATCTCACCCCAACAGACATTAATATTCACACACAAACACAGAAACAGGTAACAAACAAAGATCCACACAACGACAGAGGACTCACAGAGGCACAGAACCAAAACACAGCAGCAATGCAGCTACAATATAACATTGGTATTTGGTACGTTTTACCAGAGTCCAGTAAACGGGCTGAAAACCTTTACTGTCATCAGAGTTCATTCATCCACACTGAGTCTTGCTGACGGTGGAGTAGAGAGGATCCTCTGAAGGTATGGCTGGATGTCTGACAGCAGAGTCGTCTGGACCTTGGTTTGCCTTTACAGCTGAATATTCACAGGCCGAGGAGCTCGGTTTCAGGGTCAGTCCCTCACTTCCAGCTCCGTCGGGGCTCTGCTGGAAGCTGATGGCAGAGTAATGCAGCGAGGCTGAGGGGTCGTTGGATCATCAATGTTGGCGTAAATGGTTTCTGCTGCATATCGTGAGTCTGGATTTGGGACGCGCTCCTGCATCTCCACATTGACGTAATCCTGCCAGGAAGAAAACATCGACATATAAAATCCCAACAACAGCCACTGCTCCTTGTAGCCGTGCTTCATTAATACTTCCTAAACACGTTAATAACTGGAAAACAGATGCCCTGATTGATCAGGAACCAATCATGATCATGTCTGTGGCTGAGAGGAGCTCTGTGTTTGCTCTAGTGGAATTATGTTGGCTGATTTAACCACCAGGTAATAATTAAACACATGAATCACATTAGATGAAACTGAGGATCCAGAATGGAATATTCATTTAAAACAATCATTCAGCATGAATGAACCTGTTGTCCACAATATCTGATCTGACCCCGAGATTATTAATCCAACCTGGGATCAGTGCACACAGCATCCAGAGAGAGAGAGAGAGGATCCTGTGGAGATGTTTCCCTGACTGCTCATATCATACTGCTCATAAAGCTACAAACCCTCATCTACTGAGTGAAAACTTCACTTATAAACACGTCTGCGCTTCAACAGTCGTTCTTCTGCATGTCCATTCTCTCTTGAATCCCCTGACACCCCTGCACATGTCATGAAGTGGTGCATCTCCATGTGCAATTATGATGTCTTTCAGCGCTTCACCAAGACCAAAAATGCTGATCTCTCATGTCATAGGGCAGTCTGTGTCCGGATCAGGATTAAATTTTCAGTTATAAAGAATTTGTTTTATCATTATGAGAGAATTTTTTACCATTTGATGAGACCTTGGAGTTAAATACACCACAGTTTTCCACGGTTTCCCATTTAAACATACGTGATCAAGACCATAATTGCACTTCTTGTTGACATAAAATTAAACCATATGTAAATAAATGTAGCTGATATTAGTTTGGCATTACAGATTCTTTATAATGAGAGATTAAATCAGGCTGGAGATTGAAGTGAGTCGCTCACCAAAGCGAGCTATGTTGTCTGCGTTTGTGGCTGATGGACTATTCGCTCTCATGAGAGCAGCTGTTTAATCCCCACAGGGATAGAAGTTTAGTTTTAAAAGGCAGAAACCTCTGACATTCGTTAAGGCCTGAGATGCAGAAAACTAGTCAGAGTTGCAGGCAGGGCTGGACTCCATGAGAGTCCGTGAAGCTGTGCAAGCTGGTTAAATTCTTCATCTTTAAAAAGAAAAACCAAATTAAACAAAATAAATCCCTCTCCTTCAGTCTTAAAAATCATGCAGTCTGTATCAGACTCTTTTTGTCAGCATGTTTGCAGAGCTGAGAGGATGAAGCAGTCTGCCATGCGTCTTCTTATGATGTTCCTCCCTGCTCCAAAGAGAGTTCAACGACCATATTTAACTCATTTATTGCATCATATTGTACCTTTTCCTTGCTATAATTACAGAAAGATCATGATAAATTAGTGAACATTTTTATTTAAACACCTAAGTACTAGTAAGTACATATTGAAAATGAATACAAGTTTTTTTTTTATTTCCTTCTGTTTTTTCCCAAATGTCTCGCGGGCCAGATGACACATACTGGTGGGCCGGACCTGGCCCACAGGCTGCCATTTGGGGGTGGCTGGATTAAACCATTTTGGCTTAAAAAGAACTGATCGAGTCTTCTGCTGCAGCGTTGAGTCAGTCATCCTCCTCGTGTCAAAGCAGCTAAAGATTCCCCAGACATTAAAACCCGTGAGAGAAATATTGATCCAGTAATATCCAGGCTGAACTTGGCGGAATAAAGCTAGTCAGTTAGGTACTTTCATGTAACTTCATGAATTTACTGTAATTTCTGGACTATAAGCCGCTACTTTTTTCACACGCTTTGAATCCTGCGGCCTATACAATGATGCGGCTAATTTATAGATTTTAATGGGCTAACGGACTCCTCCACATTTTTACTCAGTGACGGTGGAGCAACAATCCCTCTCTTTAAGCAAGCAACTATGAACCGCGCCATTTAAGATATCACGCACAGTTTGGAGGATATTTTAATATAAAGATATTGTAGTTTGACGACCATAGCTGATAAGTTGTTTAAAGGCTGCACTGTGGAGCTGTGAGCATTTGTCTGCTCCACAGGAGTTGTAATCCGTAAAAACGTCACACACTCAGACCCTCCTCACTGAGTCAGATGCATTTGTGTTTGCCTTGACTGCGAAAATTTGTAGAATGTGGCAAATAATTTCATACTGCGATCCTGTGTCTCTGTCACTCATTTAAAATCCAGCTGGATCCATCCTGACACAGAGCTTCATACGGCACACACTCATGCGTCAGAGCGCAGAGACAAGTTGGAAATATGGAGAACAACTTTTTAATTCTGTCTCTGTTATGACCTGTGAGTAGGCTACAAACATATGCCTTTATCTGTTAGACTTTCATGGTTGATATCCACATAGTACACCGGCAAACTACGGTGTTTAAAGTCAGGGTTCACAGAGAGAGAGAGAGAGAGAGAGAGAGAGAGAGAGAAGGGTTGGGCGGTGGTGAGCAAGAGAGAATAAAGCAACAGGCGCTGATCTGAACCGTCATTCACCCATGTATCTGTTTTATTTCCATGGTTGATATCCACATGATAAATGAGCAAACGTTGGTGTTTAAAGTGAGGTTTCAGTGGTGAGCAAGCGAGGTGGAAGCAGCAGGAACTGTTTTGAATCATCGTTCATCTTGGATACATATGAAATTTTGCATAAAATCGAGCCTGTTCCGACAAAAACGGGAATTAAAATGACAATTTCGGCATTAGTTTGCAGCCATGATTACAACAAGATGAAACGGGCTCATTGTGCAAAGGCCTTAACACTTTGCATGCCGACCTGTGTACTGAGACACCTGCAGGCTGCAGCAGCCTCCCAGTGCTGTCAGCACGGAGACCGACGTGCTTTCACACAAGGTCAGGCCAGTGAGAGAGCCCACTGCTGCAAGATTTTTAATAGATTAAATAAACTCCTTGATAGTCCATGTGTGCTAAATGGAAAAGGTGCATCTGTCTGTGTGTGTGCGCTAAAATGCAGGCTCATCCTCTTCATTCCAGCCCGTCAAAATGACGGACAGCGTTCAAAATTCTCCATCATCCTTCAAAAAAAATCTGTCAATGAAGGAGAATATTCGGTTAACGCGACCTCTGCTCATGGTACAATGTGGACACCTGCGGCTTATAGACAAGTGCGGCCTATATATGCACACATTGTTTTTCTTTTTAAATTTAGTTGGTGCGGCTTATATTCAGGTGCGCTCTATAGTCCGGAAATTACGGTATCCGTCAGTTTTAGGGAATTTCATTGGAAAAATTGGGGGAATTTTCTGTCTGTGACTTTACAAGTTGAATCACTGTAAACTACATCAGACAGCTCGGTTCAGAGTGCTGCGACGGCTGCTGTAGTGAGCATGTGTGTTTTCAGAAACTGTTGTTTTCCCTGTTTACACGGAGACGGGGGTGTTTTGAAAAACTTCCACTCTGGAGCCTGTTTCTAAATTGTTCCGTTTTCAGGCACCAAAGCCCGTTCTCATGTAAACGGACAGCCAAAACGGTACAAAAGTTTTGCGTTTTCTCTTGAAAAGGTCGTGTGAACAGGGCCTCAGTTTGCTGTGATAAATCTGTAAACAAACGTCTGGACAAGAAGAATTCATGCTGATCCTACCACTCAGCTCTACATGGTGCCATGTTTACATGCAGCAAACTGATGAATCAACCATGACTCTCCAATGTGGCTGGAAATTCATGTTTTTATGATATTTCCATTTCAACTTCAGCACATCATCTTGACCGTGTCTGCATGATGCATTGGTTGCTGTTCTGTGATTGGCTGATAAGAAATCTGAGCCAGTGAGGTGGGTAGAAAGTGTTCTATGAGTGTAGATTTTCATAATTACCTCTCTGGTGTTCTGCTCCGCTGTGCCGTTTCCTGTACTTCTTGATTTGGAGCATCCTGGGATACAGGAGGAAACCATGAGAAGGACTGATTACTAAAAGTGAAGCTGATTTCATCACTTCAGAAAATCAAGAACTGTTAGGAACAGCCAGAGCTGCTCTTGCTGATGAAGTTTTCATTGAACTGATAAAGACTGAGATGATAATCACAGTGTGTCTGCAGAGATGAGTAAAGATTAAAGACAGAAACACTCAAAGCCGTGATAAATGTCACAGTTAGTCAGCTCTGAAGTCATGAATCTGCCTGCCTGGTTTCCTTCAAACATCACAGGATGGAGATGTAACCGCTGTGGTTTGGCTTGTGCACATTTGCACGCTCTGTTTATCGACGATGAAGATCTTACGTTTGTAGAGAAGGAAAGATGCCAGCATGAAGACCATCATGACCACAGCTATACGGATGATGACGACCCCAGAGAGACCTGCAAGAAAACATGATCAGTTAAACCAGCCTGTCCTCAGATGGGCCCCTACTGCACAAGATAGGACAGAAATATTTTTAAACAGAAAGACAGCTCTAAGCTGTTGCACAACTGAACGGTCTATCTTTTCTTTGTACCTTTTTCAACATTTTCTCTTTTTTATTATCAAATATTCATTTATTAACACTAATAGCTTGAATAAAATGAACTTATTTTGCCTTTAATGCCCTATTCATGAGTGTTACTGTTGCTAATGACACACTAGTGGATGCTAATGTTAGCTAGCCCGCTAGCATGCTAACAGTGAAGCATATTATGTATGGCGTTCTTTCACACTCAGCTCTCTGAGGTTTCTGACAGTGACAGTGGTCTACAGTGTTTGAGTACAGGCTCTCAGCATCACACAGCAGCGGGGAACTTTCCTTTATGGCTAAGAAGTGACTCCTGCATAGAGAAACTCTGAAAGCTCATGTTTGAGTCGTTACTTCTGCGTCCCAAAAATAGTGAAATATTCAGAATGTTTCTGATAGAAAGTTTTAAAAACTCAGACCAATGGCAGCAGGCAGGAATTATAAAACCTCCGTCTAAAGTCTGGATAAGCGGTGTCACACAACACTCCTGAATCGTCCGTTTCCACAAAGCAGTCCGCTTTGGTTCAGTCCAGTTTCACCATGGTTTAGTTCATTATATCCGTGTTTCTTCAGCTGAGGTCCATCCAGTCTCGCTGGTTTGATGGGAACTCCAGATCATGTGGCTCAGCTCAGTAGAGCTGGTTGCTCTTTATTTGGTATCAGTTTGGATTTTTAAATGTGGATTAAATAAAGACAGAGGATGGAGGAAAGGAAACTGGCACTCACACAGGAGCTAGCTACAGTAGCTCACATTAAAGAGCGGTTTAGTAGCAAAGGCTCGTTTGTGAAAGGCTCATTATTGCTTAAACTCTGTAACCAGAGGAGTTTTCTGTTAATAGTGTTGCACACTTGGACAAAAACAGGGACTTCAAGGTGCACATGGGTTCATTTAATAAACTTATAACTGTAAATACAAGAACACAAGCACATCAGTTTAGCGTGGCATCATACCAGCGGGCATCTCGGTCTACTGAACAACATGTACACTTACTTGCTCACTGACACATGCTGCTAATAAATGTCCATATCTTCTGTCATTCACACACACTGAAAATATTCTGCACACTCACACAGTACAAATTAAAGCAGGAAGTCTGATAAACTACTGGCATCTTCGTGGGCAAAATACAAATGTATTAGACCACCTGTCATATCTGTCTCAGAGACCATCCAGCATCATGAAGTGCTTTAATGCAGACTCTTTCATTTTCAGTGGGCCCTCCACGTTTTACCATTTTGAACAGGAATGAGGAATTTCAAACTGAATTCACCCAAATTTGAGCCGGCTCACTGGGCTTCTCTGAGAAGTCAGAAATGAATCAAGCACTGAATTCAATCACTAAAACTCATTTTTCTGTTCAGGAATGACAGTAAATAACTATAATTTGACATATTAATCAAGAAATAATAATGTGTTTTACTATTTTTTCAGGTTTTTTTTTTGTAAATCAGTAAATTTGAAAATTCATGGATAACAATAATAATTCAATTTTAGCATTAAAAATATCATTTGGGTTAAAGAGCTTCTACATATTGGTGTATTAACCATTGCAGAAACATCAAAAATGATTTTGGTAATTACCAATGCTGTTAGTTTAGGGCAGCTGTGGCATAAACCTTACTTTGGTTAGGGTTAGGGTGGTCTAATAAATTTTTTAAGCACTGTAGTTTCATCACAGTTGAACACTTTGCTCACCTGTAAATACAAGAACACAAGCACATCAGTTTAGTGTGGCATCATACCAGCGGGCATCTCGGTCTACTGAACAACGCGTGCGCATCTCTGCATCAGCAAGACCACTCGGCTGCCCCAAACAGTACCTGTATAATCTTTACTCGTTTCTACCACAAATTATCCTGCCAAAACTCTACTAGTGTTTTGTGCATGAATATATCAGGTTGGAACTGAACTACGTAATTTACAAATTAATAGGAAAATTAAATATATTAAAGGGGGGTCTTCCTTGAGTCCATCTAAATGCACAAAAGTGTCCATTAACATGCCTCACATTCCAAAGGATCCCACAATAGTCTCAGCATCTAGATTAAGAGCATGTTTGTGACAAATTGAGGACTTTTTTATACTTTAAAGAGACTCAGATAGCCTCTTAGCTCAGTACAGGACGTTCTTCATCCGCCTATATGACGTCAGACACTTGGAGGTCTGCAGGACTATTTATCAACTCCATCCCAGGTGAATCTGTTAAACTGTGGTAAAAATTGCTTTTTGTAAAGTGTAGGGATCGTATTCAATGTATGTAGACATCTTCTGATGATAATTACAGCGTACAGGTCCATTTAGAGCTGTAAAGTTTAACTTTCCTCTGTTCCCATTCATTCCTAATGGCTGTCCCACACTTCCTGACCCCAAACAGACATTCAGGGCCGTGTGATAGAAAACAACCTAGACTTCTCAGTGTGCTTTTTGCAAACTTGTGTCCTCCAAATATTTAGTATTTAGTACAGAAGTATAGAAGATATGCTGCATGTCTTTGCTAACTCTCTGGGCCACAGAAATTTTGACTTTTATCCCCGATTGTTTAAAACTGTAAGAATTAGATTTTCTTAAATGTTTGAAACGCATTTTAAACATCTGGACTCTTCCTGCAGGTCACAATGATCTTACCTCCTCTCTTCCCATGATCCTCAGGTGGGACAGGAGTCAGCTGAGTTGTAGGACCAGGAGATGAAGATGGTGATGATGGTACTAACAGGAAGAAAAGGTGATTCAAAAATAAACAGTATTACTTTTTCACATACTTGTCAGTAGGTTTAAACAATAGCAGATGTGTTAAAACATTGGTACAGTCTCTGTCAGTCAAACATAGTCACTGATGGAGCACAGGGTTTGTCTGTGAGGATAGAAATGTTTAGAATAAGTTTTAGACAAAATGTAGAATCTATCTAGTTTAAAATATCCAACTATAAGCTTGAGTCAAAAGTGAATAAATTTATAGACATACTGAGAGTTCATACTCCTATTAAGGATGAAGGCATTAACAGCTCACTGCTTCCCGTCCTACTCACTCTCAGTCCACACCAAACAACATCCTGTGGTTTTTTTCTTGGTAACCAAACAAACAAATGCTATTCTGACAGCTTGTCTGAGTCAGTTTCTATTGATGGTATGACATTTTAAAATTAATTTTTATTTCCCAAATCACAGCGCCACCATCAGGCAAATGAGGTCCATATTTCTCATAGATAATGAATGGGATGCCCAGATACACTATATTGCCAAAAGTATTGGCTCACCTGCCTTGACTCACATATGAACTTCAGTGACATCCCATTCTTAATCCATAGGGTTTAATATGACGTCGGTCCACCCTCTGCAGCTATAACAGTTTCAACTCTTCTGGGAAGGCTTTCCACAAGGTTTAGGAGTGTGTTGATGGGAATTTTTCACCATTCTTCCAGAAGCTCATTTGTGAGGTCACACACTGATGTTGGACCAGAAGGCCTGGCTCTCAGTCTCTGCTCTGATTCATCCCAAAGGTGTTCTATGGGGTTGAGGTCAGGACTCTGTGCAGGCCAGTCAAGTTGATCCACTCTCTCATCCATGTCTTTATGGACCTTGCTTTGTGCACTGGTGCACAGTCACATTGGAACAAGAAGGGGCCATCCCCAAACTGTTCCCACAAAGTTGGGAACATGGAATTGTCCAAAATCTCTTGGTATGCTGAAGCATTCAGAGTTCCTTTCATTGGAACTAAGGGGCCAAGCCCAGCTCCTGAAAAACAAGCCCACACCATAATCCCCCCTCCACCAAACTTTACACTTGGCACAGTGCAGTCAGACAAGTACCGTTCTCCTGGCAACTGCCAAACCCATGGATGCAGCTGCTCGGCCATGGAAACCCATTCCATGAAGCTCTCTACTGCACTTGAGCTAATCTGAAGGCCACATGAAGTTTGGAGGTCGGTAGCCGTTGACTATGCAGAAAGTCGGTGACCCCTGCACACTATGACCTCAGCATCCGCTGACCCCGCTCCATCATTTTACGTGGCCTACCACTTGGTGGCTGAGTTGCTGTTGTTCCCAATGGCTTCCACTTTGTTATAATACCACTGACGGTTGACTGTGGAATATTTAGGAGCCAGGAAATTTCACCACTGGACTTGTTGCACAGGTGGCGTCCTATCACAGTACCACGCTGGAATTCACTGAGCTCCTGAGAGCGAGCCATTCTTTCACTAATGTTTGTAGAAACAGTCTGCATGCCTAGGTGATGATTTTATACACCTGTGGACATGGAAGTGATTGGAACACCTGATTTACATTAGCTGGATGGGTGAGTGAATACTTTTGGCAATAGTGTTTAACGTGAGTCTCTTATTTCCAGCACATTCCGTCTCAGGTACTTTTGGCAGTAACAAAAAATTTCATATCCACATAAAGCAACTGGTTCTACAACCCCAATTCCAAAAAAGTTGGGGCACTGTGTAAAATGTCATTAACAACAAAATGCAATAACTTTCAAATCTCATAAACCCATATTTATTAATCATAGAGCAAAAACAACATATCACAAACTGAGGCTTTTTACCATTTCATGAAAAAACTCATCTCAAAAAAGTAGGGACAGGGCAACAAAAGGCTGGGAAAGTAAGAGATACTAAGAAAAAACAGCTGGAGGAGAAATTAGCGACTAATTAGGTCAACAGGTCAGTAACATGACTGGGTACAAAAGGAGCATTTTAGAGAGGCAGAGACTCCCAAAAGTAAAGATGGGAAGAGGTTCACAAATCTGAGAAAAACTGGGGCTTAAAATTGTGGAACAATTTCAGAAAAATGTTCCTAACCATGAAAATGTTAGGACTTTGAATCTCCCTCCATCTACAGTCCATAATATCATCAACAGATTTAGAGAATCTGGAGAAATCTCTGTGAGCAAGGGACAAGGCTGAAGGGGCCCTCAGGGGCCACTGCATTAAAAACAGGCATGGTTCTGTAGTGAAATCACTGCATGGGCTCAGGAACATTCCAGAAATCATTGTCTGTCAACACAGTTGGCCGTGCCATCCACCAATGACAGTTAAAGCTGGATCATGGAGAGAAGAAGCCATATGAGAACATGATCCAGAAACAGCGCCGTCTTCTCTGGACCAAAGCTCATTTAACATGGACTGAGAAAACATGGAAAACTGTTCTGTGGTCAGAGGAATCAAAATTTTAAATTCTTTCTTGAAACCACAGATGGGACCGTGCGGCTTGTTATCACGGAGAGGTTTTAGAGCAACATATGCTCCCATCCAGACAACGTCTCTGTCAGGGAAGGCTGCGACTATTTCAGCAAGACCATGCTAAACCACATACCACATCCATCACAACAGCATGGCTTCACAGGGCGAGAGTCCGTGTCCTGAACTGGTCTACCTGCAGTCCAGACCTTTCACTAACAGAAAACACAAAAACTCACTCCTCCACAGTGCTGAAGAGGAGACTCCTTCATGCTAAAAGATAGAAGCTAGAAAGAAGATAAAACTATTGGGACTGAATAATGACTAAAATTATGGACTTTTTTCTTTTACTAGAACTGGACCAAAAGGTTATTGAGTTTCTGTTGACTAAAACTAGACACAAACTTCAACAACAATCATGACCAGAATGAGACTCACCAACAGTCAGCAGCATCCTGTGAGTGAACGTGTGGCTCTTTGTTCCATCAGTGCTCTTTTCTCCACACCCATACGTACCATTGTCTTTTAGATTCACCGCTGTCCCGGTTACCAAGATTTTATTCTCCTTTTTGTCAACTCTCATGGTAAACCTTCCACTGGAGTTTTTATCTGTGGTGCTTATGAGAGGATGACACAGAGAAGGATCTTCTCCTTTACAGACAAATTTCTCTGATTCATCTGCTGAATATCTAAAAAAGAAATCTAAAGTTTCCCCGACTGTTGAACGCTTTTTGAAGTCAGTAACATCTGCAGACAGGAAGGCAGAAATAAATCACACAGTTAAGCATCTTATTTCAGAAACATGATTATCAAACTTGTCCTGTTTTGTGTGATATAAAGACAGTTAAATAAAGGGAGACTCACTTTGAATCTTTAGTTGTATTTTGCTGACTCCAGCTCGATAACGTCCATCTCCAGACTTCAGTCCACACCAGTAAACACCACCATGCTCTGAGTTGATGTCACTGATGGACACGTTGAAGCCTTTATCAGTTTCTATGAGGCTGAACGACCCGTTTGACCCCCCAGATTCTGTGGATAAAATATCCTCACAGATGGAGCCTCTCTCTTTACAGAAAATCTGGACTTCAGACTCATTTTTGTCTTCGGGGTATTCACATGTGATGGTGGTTTTAGCTTTTTTGTACGCTGTTTGGACGTACGGTACCTGGCACTCAGATTCATCTGTGAATTAAAAAGCAGGAACTTTTAAAGCACATTTAAAACCCAGAAGGTGTTCAGAGACAGGGAAAAATAAACTACAGTGTTAAAGGATCACCTACATAAACTCAGTTCTGAAAAAGTTGGGCTGAATAAACTCACACATAAACCAAATGTTTCTCACCTGTCTCTACCTTTAGGTCCAGGGTGTCAGGGGAATTTCTACTGCCAAATTTACACTTCCACTGCCCATCATCCTCCTGTTGAAGCTGTTTGATAAACACCCTCAGATTTCCTTTATTTTTGTCATGGTACATGGACACTCTGTCTTTGATTTCCCACTGATAACTTTTAGAACTTATTTTCATTGTTTTTGATTGATTCATCACACTGACAGTGTGATAGTCGTTTCCATTGGGATTTTGGCAGGTAAAATCAATCCATCCATCTTGGCATCCTGTCACTGTAGACGAGGCGTCAGCACCTGTAGATCAGACAAAGAACAGCTGAAACAGTCCCAGAGCTTCAGAAAAAGTCCTCATTTACATCGCTTTCCACATTATTAAGCAAATGACATTTTTCTCCTGTTTTCCTAAATATTGATGCAAATGACAGTCAGAATTTTTTTCAAGTCATCAGCCGTTACAGCATAATTCAAATGTTTTTGAACAAACTTCATTATGAAAACCATTATTTAAAAAAAAAAAAAAAACTCAAAATGCACTGTTCCACATTATTAAGCAAAACAGAGTTTTAAAACATTTTATAGGTTGTAAAGAACTGAAAATGGTCATTTGTTGAATTTGCAGCATTAGGAGGTCATATTTACTGAAATCAAAGCTATTTCAATCAAAAACATCTGAACAGGACAAGTTCCATGTTAACATAGGAGCCCTTCTCTGATATCACCTTCACTATTCTTGCATCCATTGAACTTGTGAGTTTTTGGAGAGTTTCTGCTTGAATTTCTTTGCAGGATGTCAGAATATCCTCCCAGAGCTGCTGTTTTGATGTGAACTGCCTCCCACCCTCATAGATGTTTAGCTTGAGGATGCTCCAAAGGTTCTCAGTAGGGTTAAAGGTCAGGGGAGGATGGGGGCCACACCATGAGTTTCTCTCCTTTTATGCCCATAGCAGCCAATGACACAGAGGGATTCTCTGCAGCATGAGATGGAGCATTGTCATGCATGAAGATCATTTTGCTACAGAAGGAACTGTTCTTCTTTTTGTACCATGGAAGAAAGTGGTCAGTCAGAAACTCTATATACTTTGCCTAGGTCATTTTCACACCTTCAGGGACCCTAAAGGGGCCTATCAGCTCTCTCCTCATGATTCCGGCCCAAAACATGACTCCGCCCCCTCCTTGCTGACGTCACAGCCTTGTTGGGACATGGTGGCCATCCACCAACCATCCACTACTCCTCCATCTGGACCATCCAGGGTTGCACGGCACTCACCAGTCAACAAGACTGTTTGAAAATGAGTCTTCATGTATTTCTGGGCCCACTGCAACCGTTTCTGCTTGTGAGCATTGGTTAGGGGGGGCTGAATAGTAGGTTTATACACGACTGCAAGCCTCTGGAGGATCCTACACCTTGAGGTTGGTGGGACTCCAGAGGCACCAGCAGCTTCAAATACCTGTTTGCTGCTTTGTAATGGTATTTTAGCATCTGCTCTCTTAATCTGATGAATTTGTCTGTCAGAAACCTTCCTCATTATGCCTTTATCTGCAGGAACCCGTCTGTGCTCTGAATCAGACACAAATTTCTTCTATGTTAACATGGAACTTGGCCGGTTAAGATGTTTCTGATTGAAATAGCTTTGATTTCAGTAAATATGACCTCCTAATGCTGCAAATTCAATGAATGACCATTTTCAGTTCTTTACAACCTATAAAATCTTGTAAAACTCTATTTTGCATAATAGTGTGGAACAGTGCATTTTGAGGGGATTTTTTAAGACATTAGATTAGTTCCCCCCACCCAATCTTCATATTATTTGATTTTTTTTTTTTTAATAACTCCATCCACCATGTTCTAATTATAAATAATATTTAAATTTTGGCATGTTCTGCCTCTCCTCTCCACATCATTATTCACTGCTAAAGACATTTGTTATCCATAATTCAGCTGGTTTAGCGCCCTGCCATGCTAGGAGGTAAGTTGTATTTCCTGTTTAATCCTGATAACGTGAGTTCAGAGCTGACAGAATAGAGTGGAGCAGGAATGAGTCCTTAAACACAGAAGTAAGTTTGCATTTTAGCACTTCCGGTTCCCTCGTCTGAAAGTCTCTGGAATTTTTGAAGGAGTTTTTGGTTAAATAACTGAAATGAGGTCAGTGGTGAACACAAGCTCAAGAGAGTTTAACGTTTTATCCTACAGCGTAAAATACATCTGAAATGCCCCCCACCTTTGAATTGTGTACCTCTTCACGTCTTAATAGAGGCGGTTGCTAAATGAAAGCTAACAAGGACTACAGCGTTGGTCAGGAAGACTACACGTCATCATCCAAAGCGTGGTAACTGAGCCTGCCGTTCACTTGTATCTGTGGGAGATGACGTTAAATTCAGTTGACCGTGTTGTAGTTCAATATAGCATGACGTTAGCTTTTTACTTTAACAGTTAGATTAATGAACCAGATACGATTCTTTTTCTATCAATTTATGGAGATTATCTTTATGAACAAAACCTGTACGTTTCATAAACTTTTATTGGACACTTTTTCAGTACCAAACAAAAATTTGTATTTGAGAACAAAAAAATGTGATCCAAGCAAAAAAATCTTCACATCAAGAGAACAAATTTAAAATAGCAACCAAATTATTAGTCTTTGAACTTTGAGCATCTATTTGTCTACAGTTCCTGTTTTTCTCTCTCAGTGGTCAGACTTTTGCTCTCGCTTCTCAGTTTTGCGTTTGCGCTGCCTGATCCTTTGTTTGCATTTCTTGAGTTTTTGCTCTCAGTTCTGACACAAATGTCACGTGTGGGCGGGCTTTTCTGGGGCGTATCCCTATTGGCCAGCGAGTTTTTTAGTGATGGCTCAGTCACTCCAGATGCTCCGGAAGTTGTTGTTCAGCTCACGTCTGGGAAATTCAAAGGTAGAATATCCGACATTTTACACTTAAATATAATAAAAATCAAACATATGCTGTGTAAATGTTTTTTTCTGAGTACAGTACCAACACACTGAATTAAAACTTAGGTACCCTGTAGTTTTGTTTATATGGGATGTTTATAACTCTGACCGGATTGGGGCGGTAACCCTTCTCCTCTGGCACACGCCCCTCTCCTCCTAGATGTGCCCCCAGGGGCAGCAGGGCTGCTGCAGGTAAATGTTTCACCCAAACAGCTGAGAGGAGGGTAAATGGCAGACTCCAGTCCGAAGCGGCCGACCGAAGGCCTGCTACCGACTTCCCCTCCACCTAAAAAGCCTCGACATTTGTCTAGGAAACCCTCTGACAAAGGGAGAGGACAAACTAGACTTAATATCGGACTTGCTTTTCCTCGGTGGCGAGCCCTACGCGACGCTAAAAAGCTCTCGCATGATTAAGAACTGGCTATGCTTCTCCTGGATCTGTAGGAACATCTTTTCATTCATTGTGCGCATTGTCTCAGCATTTGTCCAGTGTTGATTTATTGACACAGCACTATTCTCATGGTTGGGCATTTAAGCTGAGTGTGATAGCCCAGCTGAAATAAATGTGGGGTAAAAATGAATGGAAGCTAGGCGTGCTAATGTTGGCCTGCTGCTAATAAATGGAGGCTGCAGACAGAGGTAGCTCAACTCAAATCAGGTAGTGTCTCAAAATATGTTTATCTCAAATCACCCAAGTATGAAGAAAGATATTAGCAGTAAAGGTTGCCTTGAATGTTACATATAAACTTGTATATGATCGGTGTTTAGGATCAACAGAAGCTAAAGTGGCTAAAGGGGGAGGCTTCAAAGTGGCGGAGGTGTGTCAAAAACTCCTCTTTGTTTACATTTTCAAGGCTGTGCTCTCCTACGACACCTAGTGGAAAAAAATCGCATAGTCTACCTTTAAGGAAACCAGCGGACGATCGTTTGACATCAGTTTGACTGAATCATTGATACTTTATTAAAAACTATTGATTAAACAGGTTTATTTGTCAGTTTGGCAGTATGCTTAGGGTCATTGTCCATTTGGAAAATCCATTTGTGCCCAAGCTTTAACTTCCTGGTTGATGTCTTGAGATGTTGCTTCAGTATTTCCACGTAATGTTCTTTCCTCATGATGCCATCTATTTTGTGAAGTGCACCAGTCCCTCCTGCAGCAAAACAACCCCACAACATGATGCTGCCACCCCCATGTTTCACAGTTGGGATGGTGTTCTCAGGCTTGCAAGCTTCCCCCTTTTTTCTCCAAATGTAACGATGGTCATTATGGCCAAAAAGTTCAATTTTAGTTTCGTCAGACCACAGAACATGTCTCCAAAAATTAAGGTCTTTGTCCCTGTGTGCATTTTCAAACTGTAATCTGGCTTTTTTATGTTTCTTTTTGAGTAATGGCTTCTTCCTGGGAGAGTGGCCTTTCAGCCCATGTGGGTACAGGACTCGTTTGACTGTTGATAATGACACACTCTTACCAGCTTCAGCCAGCATCTTCACAAGGTCTTTGGCTTTTGTTCTTGGGTTGAGATGCACTTTTTGGACCAAAGCACGTTCATCTCTGGGACACAGAACCCGTCTCCTTCCTGAGCGGTATGATGGCTGGACATTCCCATGGTGTTTATACTTGCGTATAATTGTTTGAACAGATGAACGTGGCACCTTCAGGCATCTGGAAATTGCACCCAAGGATGAACCAGACTTGTGCAAGTCCACAATTCTCTTCCTGATATCTTGGCTGATTTATTTTGATTTTCCCATGATGTTACACAAAGAAGCAGTGTGTTTCAGGTGTGCCTTAAAATACATCCACAGGTGTGCGTCTAATTAACTCAAATGTTGTCAATAAACCTATCAGAGGCTTCCAAAGACATGACATCATCATCTGGGCTTTCCCAAATTGTTTAAAGGCATAGTAATCTTAGTGTATGTAAACTTCTGACTCTCAAGAAAATAATAAAAAAATGTCTAAAAAATTATCTCTCTCATTATTCTGGTATTCAGCAAATAGAAATAATTTTGGTAATCCTAATTGACCAAAAACAGGAAAAGTTTCATCTGATTTAATGTTAGACGGTGAGAAAAAAAAAAAAAAAGTTTATGTGCCTTTTTATATAGTGTATGTAAACTTCTGGTTTCAACTGTATATATATATATATATTAGGGATGTATATTAGAGGTGTGACGAGATCTCGTGCCAGGAGACCTCCCGAGATCAAAATGTCACGAGATGTCTTGTCGAGGTGAAAATCATCTCGCGAGATCAATATTGCTCAGACATTAGGAGCAGCAGCTCTCCTGACAGAAAACAATAACAAAGTGGAGGTTATAAAAGATCACAAAGATGCCCTGGACACTTTAAAAATGTTGGTTTGACAGTTAATGAAGAAACTTATGTCACAGGACAGCCTGTGTACAGAGCAGGATGAAAATGTTCTGTTAAAAGTTTTTTTCTACCGCGATGAAAGCAATTTTAACCCTCTGATGAGAGCTGGAGGTGACAACACCTAAGGATTAATAAACGATGTTCCGTTCAAACGTCAGCCATCAAGATCACTGTTTCACTTCTTGGTGACATGAAATAGACTTAGAGGTCAGTTAATTCAGTGGATGATAGTTTGGCATTATAATCTTATAATAAGAGAGGTTAAATCAGCCGTGAGATTAACCCCAGCACACACTTGTCCATGTATTTGGCACTCTCCGTAAAGCACGGAGGATGAAAGGTGTGTGTTAGCCTGTATGCTGCTGTTTGTGACTCAATCAAGGGAAGAGGTTTTATTTCACAAACTAAAAACGTCTCACAGTCATTAAAGCCTGACTTTGCCAGAAACTGGGTAGAAATGTGGACTGGACTGGGATCCTGCTGTCTCTATCATGCAGCTGCTGCGCTCTCAAGCGGCTTCCTCTTGTTGTTACTTCACGTTACGTCACATTCCCGTGCTTGTACTCCTTCATCTGCATCCGTGCCACGCCTAGGCCCACTTCGTCCTTCCGTGCTTAACGATTGCACTCACACTGGCCAAATGTACCGGACTTTAGGCTAAAACGGGCCCAGGCATGGTACGGATAGCCTAGTGCAGTGGTTCTCAGTCTTTTTTCAGTTGTGTACCCCCTGTGAAGTATTTTTTCAGCCAAGTACCCCTAAACAGCGCAGAGCTTTCTGGCCAAAAAGAAAGACATTAAACAGCGCTGTGATAGCCGTCTGATTTATCAAACTTTGTAACTGATAAACACTTTCAAATTCCAGATATTTTTTTCCAAACATTTTAAATGTTAAAAATGAATGACTAAATTCATGGCACCACCTTAAACTTAAAGATAGAGATGACGGTAGCGCGCCGTGACTCCAGTAAGACTCCTAAAATTTACTAAAGACTTTCAGGTTTTAGTCTGTGACTGAAAATCTTTTGGTGTAAGCCCAGCTTTAGAGGTTAAATGTGTCATGCAGGATGTCTCACGCTAGATTAACATGTTTTAAATTATCTTGTTTATTATATTTTTATTAGTGAATCTGAAGTCAATACCTCAGAATTATTACTGTTTTAGTGCATGTTTTTACTGGCAGCAGGTGTTTTTTTTAGCTTTCAGACCAATCAAAGGAGGATGTGATGGTGATGTCATCAGGCAGGTAAAGGAGCAGATCTGAGGGAGGCAGGTAAACATGGAGGCCTAATAATGATGACATGATGGTGAGTTTAACCAATAACAGCTGCTGCTTTCACTAGAACATGTCAGGCTGCTGCGTCTGACTTTAGTTGTTGATCATGTTGAAGCAGGGGCGTAGAATTGGGTAGGGACACTAGGGACACGCCCCTGTCAATGTTATGCAACTACCACATGGTCCCTTCAGCGCTGGTTATTGACATAAACACACAAACAGTTGGATGGCACGGCCTGCAGAGTCACCAAAGCCTTCCCCACTCTAATTCACAGTGCCGGAGCCTCTGCAAGCAAAACACAACATAAACACCACACAAACAATCCTTTATCCACATAAAGCCCTCACAATACACCCAACAAAACCACCAACACAAAACACAAGCATTTTAACGCAAAATTACTCTTTACGTTGTCTTGCCAGGGATGAGCTGGCGCAAGTTTAAAACATCTGGAGTAACTATAGTAAGAGTGGAAAACACACAGCAATGTTCATAAAACGTGAGGCCTACATGTAGCATACACCTGTCCTCTGAATTTTCCATCTTCTGGCTTTTTATTTCTTATAAGTGGTGGAATTTCTCTTGTAACTCTAGCTGCTCTTCTCTTTGCTGCTCTTAAAGCTGTCTGATGTTTTTAGGGGCAGTTTTCTGGCTGCATGTGGTTAATGTATGTTTTGCTGCAGTACTTGCAGCGTTAGCCTCTCTCTCTCTCTCTCTCTCTCTCTCTCTCTCTCTCTCTTTGCACCTGTTTGAAGGTGCGCTCTTGTCCTAGAGGTGTCATTCATGTGCTGGAATGGTTATTGTGCGTACGTTCAATTGTCATCCTGGTGGCGCCACTGATCATACTCGACCATTTATCAACATGTATGACATTATATTAGATATAATGTGCAATAATGTCTTATCAGGAGAAAGGTCTTATCTGAGAAAAGTAAATTTATGAGTTCAAAAAGCTGAAACTGAAATTCAAAAGTAACATTTTTTAAAAGCAAATAAAGAAAGAAAGTCAAAATCATGAGTTTAAAAGGTCAAAATATGAAAAAAATGTATAATCATGAAATTAAAAGTCAAAATCTTAAGTTTGAGTCCTGATTGTGAGATGCTAAATTGAAAATGTGAAATTAAAACAAATTAATGTCGTTTCCCACATTCCTGACTTCTAATCTAAACATTTTACTCCTTTTTCAGATTTTATGACTCAACAAGGAAATCTTAAATCATCAGGATAAGTTCACATTTTTATTCTTGAGGAAATCTGCAGACCTCAGACTGACAGAAATATGAGATCATCTTGTGGGCCGGATTTAACTGTTCCACGGGCCGGATTTGGCCCCGGGCCTTGAGTTTGACATCTGTGCTTTAAAATAATACACTTGTTACTTGCTGTCCTGTAAATCTAAAATTGGTGCGAAACAGAAGCAAGGAGAAAACAAATCAAACATCCTATTTTCATGCTCATGCAGCTCTCACTGATCCAGGAGACTGACACATCAGCTCAAGACCACGCAGGAGGGAGAGGGAGAGGGAAACGGCAAGGTGGTTCAAAGAGGGACATCTTTAGATGAGCGCAGATATGAACACTACTTTAGATTTGATGCACTAATGAAAAAAAAGTGAAGTTTAGACGGTACCCAGACCAGAAACTTCTCTCTGTCTGACGTGAATTTCGCATTAAATCTTTCAAAACACCAGCAAACGCAGCGATACAAAGATAGAAGCTAAAAAAAAAACCCTAAGTGTGCATCAAGATAACTGCATGATGCCAACACCTACCAACCAGCCAAAGCTCCACAAAAGCTGAGACAAACAGGCCTGTGGCAGCGTGTGCTGTGTGGTGGAGGAAACGCTGCCCTCTGTGGTCCTGGTCTTGACATGTTTCTCTGTGAGGTGCTGTTCTGGTCTGACACCTTTTTTCTATTAAAGAGCAGAAAGGAGAGCTGCTGTCTGTCCTCCTTATTAGAAGGGTTTGTGTTAACTGTAGTTCTCTGTAGAATTATCAGAGTCTGTCTACAGAACACAAATGGACTCAAATGCTGACTAATGCTGCGTTCCTTTTACCTCAGAGGTCGTAAGTCAGAACTGGGAATGACATCACATTTGTCTGCAAATATGGATTTCCCAGTTGTCGTAACCAGTACAAGTTGGGACTAGATGATTGTCTCTTTAGTTGCTTATTTTGGTCGGATGTAGAGCGACTCTATACTGTACAAACCGACTCGAAAGTTCAGTTAAAAGAAAAGAACGTCATTTTTTATAATGACAGTGGAAATGGAAACTGTCAACAGCTTTATATTTTGAATTAACTTATATTATTTGATAAATATTAAATCCATATGAGTGAATGGACTCAGAAGTTACCGTCGATACAACAATTAAAAATGGAAATAGAATATTATATGAGCTCACTACATGGAATGAAACACAAAGAACAATGAAAGCTCTGGACATTAGTGAATCCCTAAATGTGTTTATTAAATTTCTAGGTACCCCATGTATATATGTAGCTATATAGTGTATTAATTCGTATATACACAGGTGAATCATTTAAATAATGTAAGTACGTATGTACTGTATGTGCGTCACATATACAGTGCTTAACAAATGTATTAGACCACCCTAACCCTAACCAAAGTAAGGTTTATGTCACAGCTGCCCTAAATTAACAGCATTGGTAATTACCAAAATCATATTTTATGTTTCTGCAATGGTTAATACACCAATATGTAGAAGCTCTTTAACCCAAATGATATTTTTAATGCTAAAATAGAATTATTATTGTTATCTATGAATTTTTAAATTTGCTGATTAACAAAAAAACTGAAAAAATAGTAAATCACATTATTATTTCTTGATTAATATGTCAAATTATAGTTATTTACTGTCATTCCTGAACAGAAAAATGAGTTTTAGTGGTTGAATGTTATGCTTGATTCATTTCTGACTTCTCAGAGAAGCCCAGTGAGCCGGCTCAAATTTGGGTGAATTCAGTTTGAAATTCCAAAATGAGCTAATATTTGTCAACAAATGTTCAAATGTCTCAGTTTAACATCTGAATGTTGTTTCTGTTCTATTGTGAATAATTATGGGTTTATGAGATTTGACAACCACTGATTTCTGTTCTTACATTTTACACAGCGCCCCAACTTTTTTGGAATTGGTGTTGTACATTGATATTTTCTTTCTAAATATTATCAGTTACATTAAAACATAAAACTGGGGGTTGTCGGTGAGTTTGTGTTGGTTAGTAGTTCAGATACAGACCACTGGTGAATCGGTTTATCTGGGGTTTAATTGTTGTTAATACGGTTAAATAAAGTCAGAATCATTTGACTCACCTGTCACCAGTGAGAGGAGCAGAAGGAGAAATATTCTCATCCTGTCGATCCTGAATCCTGAAACTGTCTGTGAAATGAAAACTCTTCTCTGGACCAGTTCCTCCTTTTGGTTGTGTTGCAGTGTTTGCAACCGTCTGTGTTTCCTGTGATAATACTGACAGCATGAAAATCACCCTCCTCCTCCTCCTTATCCTGTTCTTTCAACCTTCTTTACACTGCTAAACTCCCTTACATGAACCTTTTTAACTGTGTTACAGCAGGGTTTAGGCTCACAGCAGTTAATTTACCTCACTGATGAGAAATAAAATAACTGATAAAGCCATAACAAGCCAAGGCCAATGACAAAGACAACAATCTGTATACAAATATGTCGTTTATTGAATGTAAAAAAGTATTCAAAAGGAAGAAAGAGACAAAATAAACAGGAAATTTAGGTTTCAAAAACATTATGAGAGAGACGTGAAATATATATACAATAAAACAGCACATGGCACATGGTGTAGACCAGGGGTTCTCAAATGGTGTGGCAAGACACACTGGTGGGCCTTGAGCCAAGTCTTGGTGTGCCTTAGGCCTTTGTACAACCATATTTAATTACTCCAACCTTACAATAATTCACACACAAATCATGTGTGTTTAAATTGTTTTTCCTTATTAGCACTTATAAATTTGCACTCATAGCTGTTATTCATATGACTGTTCTGGATCCTCCTGCTCTCCCACGAGTCTACATGGAAAGCATAAAACAGGAATACCAGATGTTCCTGCCTTTCCTGTGCCTATAAGCAAAGCCTGGGGCTGGGAGAGAAGCAGCAGAAAACAGAGCAGAACAGGCATGAATGACAACAGACTGACACTGATGAAGTCAGTGGAAGGATAAAGGAGGAGCTGGGGTGGAGGAGGGTTGTATAAAACAGCTTCTGGAGGGAGCAGCAAAGCCTATACATGCTTTAGATATGGCAGCATAAGTACAGTTTGCCAGTAGCGTGCCTAGAGTGCATCAGCTTGTCAGCCGATGAGGACTTTATTAGATCAAGTGATCCCAATTATATGGCAGTGCTCGACTCCACGGTCTGCCTGAACTAACGCTACATGCTTGATTTAATGTAACATATAAGAGGCTATGGTGACTCTAACTTGGTGGTAGGTGTGAGCGTACATGGTTGTCTGTCTCTTGGTGTCAGCCCTGAGATTGACTGGTGACCAGTCCAGGGTGTACCCTGCCTCTCGCCCAATGACAGCTGGGATAGCCTCCAGCACCCCGCAACCCCCAACGGGATAGAGAATGGATGGTTTGAAGAGGTTATTTTGTAAAGATATGGTTGTGGTGTGCCTTGAAATTTTGGCATGATCTTAGGTGTCCCTTGGGGAAAAAAAGATGAAAACCTCTGGTGTAGACTATACATATTAAATCACACAGCCTTTCTGAGGCTAAGGTTTCAAAGTTAGACTCACTAAACAGACTCAGTGTTTTACGTCTCATAAAGGTTTTTACACTCAGGCATTACTCACCAATTATCAGGGTTTCCTGATGCTACAGTTCATTTTTATCCTCGGTAATAAACACACAGTACCCCATCACAACAAAATGAAAACAGAAGCTTTTGCAACAGTATAAAAAAATGACATAAGTATTCAGACCCTTTACAATAACTCTGTAATTGTAGCTCAGGTTCCTCCATGTCTCTGGTCTTTGCTGAGATGTCTCTACACCTTGACTGGAGTCCACCTGTGCTAAATTAACCTGATTGGACATGATCTGGAAGGCCTCACACACATGGAAGCCTCTCACTGAGGAGAGTCTTCATCTCTCCACTCCTCCATAAAGTCCAGATCAGTGGAGGGCTGCAGTGATCTTCTGGAACTCTGTCCCATCTCCACACAGGATCTCTGGAGCTCAGTCAGAGGCCTTTCAGACCAGCAGGCCTCCGTGCTGGTTCTTGAACCTAATTTTGGACCAGCCAGCGTGTTCAATGTAGAAAAAAAAATGGTTCAGATCCTGAAACGTTGGTTCTCAGGTGGAGCCAAAAAATTGTTGGTTCTTCCTCGGAACTGTGACATCATCAGTGGGCGTGTCATATTGTAGGTTGTGAAGACGAGTGGAAAAGGGAGAAAAAGTGGTCTGCTGAGGAGACAGAATGTTTGGTTGTGATCTAGACGTCGAGAGAATTCCAGGTGATGCTGGAGAGTAGAACAAGGAACAGTAAGTTATATGCAGAAGAGACGGAGAAGGCTGGGTTCACCCGAACGCCAAACCAAATAATTCATAAACTCAAGAAACCGCCTGAGTAACCTCCTCCCACTTTGGTTCTGCTTAAACTGGTGTGAATGTGGGTTGGTTCACTAGAAAGCACAAAGGGTCAGAGACTACGGAACGGGGCCAGAGCCAGAACCCTGTCTGTCTGAAAGCACGGAGTGGCATCAGGTTCTTGGTCTCCTCTCATATTAAAGCCCTTCTCCCCTGATTGGCTGGGTGACCAGCTCTAGAAGAGTCCTGGTTGGTCCAGACTTCTTCCATGTGAGAATTCTGGAGGCCGCTGTGCTCTTTGAACCCTCAGTCCAGGAGAAATGTTTATGTAGTCTTCTCCAGAACTGTTCCTGTCAACAATCCTGTCTCTGAGCTCTGCAGCTCCTCTGACCTTTGACCCTCGGTTTTTGCTCTGATATCTCTGTCAGCTGTGAGGCCTTCTATAGAGAGGCATGAGCCTTTAGGGTCATGTCCAATCAGGTTAATTTAGCACAGGTGGACTCCAGTCAAGGTGTAGAAACATCTCAGCAAAGACCAGAGACATGGAGGAACCTGAGCTACAGTTAAAGAGTTTTAATGAACACATTCACATTAAACACCAGGACAAGGTGCTGTTGATAGCAGGAATCACTCACTCAAGATCTGCCTCATGCTACAGAGCGTCTGCCTCAAGTGTCATGCCGGTGTATCTGTGAAGGTGCAGCCTCACCTGGAGCATGAATGTTTTCATGCAGGACACACAGACTCTGCATGCACAGTGATCAGCTGTCTGATGATGATACCAGACAAACTTTTACTGACCATCAGTTGAGGAAACAAGGTTTGGTTTCCATCAAACAACAAAGTTGTGCTTCAAGTAATATGATTAACATCACATGCCTGATGATGTGACTACTGCGCATGCACACATCACGACTGTGATCAAAAACCAATAAACTTTTCAGCCTAATATTAAACACAAATTTCTGTTAAATTCAGTCTTCACTGATGTTATTTACAGAGTAAGAGCATATGTTTTTGTTTTGCTTCACCTATAAAAAGCTATGTACTATCTGAGCACCTGTAAAGCTTGGTTTGTCTGATGTCTGCAGGCATTTTGTGCGCACTCTAGTGGCGGCAGACAGCGATACAACTTTCTGTACAAATCTCCTGTAAAATATCAGACGTGCATCTCCTCATCCATTCTCTCTCACTGGCAGAATAAAAGCAAAACATTCACCTTCAAAATATCAACGTGAGAGACACTCACTCACTGCTGCTGTGGGTCACTGAGAGTGGAATAAAAAGGGTCATCAGGAGACCTGTGCGGGTGATTGACAGTTGAGTAGGCGGGCTCTCCATTTATAATTGTGAATAGTGAAATCATCCATGTAATGAAATGCCTGTAGACTGCTTTATAAAGTGCCTTTTGTTTGTGTTCATGTGTTTAATGTGGTGAAGAAATCTCTTACTGCTGTAGACAAAGATCACAACAAGCAGGAGCACCAGCACGACCACACAGGCGACCACAGAGAGGATCATGGGAGACAGAGAGACACCTAGAGGACATCAGATGTCATGACAGCCTATTACCTGGTAAAACTTATCTGGAGTGATCTATATACAACCACAGTTCCAAAAAAGTTGGGTCACTGTGTAAACTGTAACTGAAAACAGAAGTCAGTGATTGTCAAATCTCAAAAACCCAGATTTGATTCACAATAGAACAGAAACAACATATCAGATGTTAAACTGAGACATTTGAACATTTCATGAAAAATATTAGCTCATTCTGAATTTGATGGAAGCAGCACATCTCAAAAAAGTAGGGACAGAGCAACAAAAGGCTGGATAAGAAAGTGTTACTAATGAAGAACAGCTGGAGGAGCACCTTAATGCTAATGAGGTTAATTATCAACAGTTCAGTAACATGACTGGGTAAAAAAGGAGCATTTTAGAGAGGCAGAGTCTCTCAGAAGTAAAGATGGGCAGAGGTTCAACAATCTGAGAAAAACAGGCATGATTCTGTAGTGAAATCACTGCATGGGCTCAGGAACATTCCAGAAATCATCGTCTGTCAACACAGTTGACCGTGCCATCCACCAATGACAGTTAAATCTGGATCATGGAGAGAAGAAGCCATATGTGAACAGGATCCAGAAACAGCACCGTCTTCTCTGGACCAAAGCTCATTTAACACGGACTGAGGAAACATGGAAAACTGTTCTGTGGTCAGAGGAAACCACGGACACCGTGTCCTGTGAACTAAAGAGGAGAGGGAGCATCCAGCTTGTTCTCCTGGCTCAGGTCTAAAGCCTGCATCTCTGATGGTATGGGGTTGCATTAGTGCCTATGGTGTGGGCAGCTCTAACATCTGGAAAGGAACTATCAATGCTGGAAAACAGAGAGAGCTTTTAGAGCAACATATGCTCCCATCCAGACAACGTCTCTGTCAGGGAAGGCTGAGACTATTGCAGCAAGACTATGCTGAACCACATACCACATCCATCACAACAGCATGGCTTCACAGGAGGAGAGTCCAGGTCCTGAACTGGTCTGCCTGCAGTCCAGACCTTTCACCGACAGAAAACATTTGGAGCACCAGAAAATGAAAAATCCAGCAACGAAGACCCAGACAGAATCCTACATCAGACAAGAATGAGACAACTTTCCTCTCCATCAGCTGGTCTCCTCACTTCCAGACATTTACAGACTGTTGTTAAAGATGAGAGGATGCTACATAATGGTAAACATGGACCTGTCCCTACTTTTATAAGATGTTGCTGCCATCAAATTCAAAGTGAGCTAATATTTTTCATGAAATGTTAAAATGTCTCAGTTTAACATCAGATCTGCCATTTCTGTTCTGTTGTGAATTAAATATTTATGAGATTGACAATCATTGACTTTGCAGCTTTTTAACAGCTTTCCACCAGTTCTCCCACCCATTTTTTATTTCTCAGTCCTTTTTTGCTGCTCCTATCCCATTTCTGTCTTCTTTAACCCAATTTTTAACCTTTTTCACCATTTTTCCTGCCCATTTTCCTGTTATGACTTTATTTCTCTCTCTGTCTTTCTACCCACTTTTGCCTGTCACATATGTGACCAAAGCCAGATAAAGTTCCTGCAAAGTCGGCATTCTGGTGGTTGAGAAAAATGGATACAAAGTCGTTTTCTTCAAAATGATCATTTTCCGTTTTTTCTCATTTTATGCAAGTCTGACATTTAAACTACTCATTCACTGAAAAAGTAACACAAATGTGATTTTTAAAGAGTTAATTTTGTGTTTAAAAATGCCCTCTTTTCGTAGTTTCAGCGGGGAGATTGAGGGGAGGGGAAAGCGAAACTGCAGGGTGACGTAGAGACGTAGAAGCAGCAAGAATTATCAACAGACTTGGGATGACTTCAGGATCACTAGACAGTGAAAGTTTGATGAAGGCGGATTTCCTATGGGACTATTTTGATGAGCGTCACCAGTCGATTCAGAAGCTTGGTTTGGGTGGACTTTATGTAAATGTGGCTCTATTGTTCACGCCCATCTCCCGGCCTGCCTGAAGGTAGGAGAAGTCCTGAAACTTTGAGCCTGGTTTTCTCTGAACAAACAGAAACTAGAAGTTAACATTCAAATGAGCATATCTTTGTAAAATATGCTCAGCTTAAGGTGATGATACACCAGTAGAAAGCTTGGAATCTACGCTTTCATAATGTTTAAAAAACTCAAAAATGACCTTGTACGACTTGCAGGAGTTTTTACCAGCTTTGGTCACATATTTTTGTCATTTTTTAAATGCTTTTGCAAATTTTGCCACCTTTAAACATTTTTTTCCACTTTTTAACATCTTTTCATCATTTTTCCATCCATTTTTGCCCTTCTTTAACTTTCATAGCCTATTGTTGCTAAGCTAAAGTCTGACATTACTTTCCAAATGGTTTAGTTCACTCCAGTGTGTCCATCCACGCTGTTATTATGACCAAAGAAGAGATCATTTTGTTTTATGGAAGGGGTTTACATTTTACAAACAGATATATTGTATTACAGCATAAACAAATATTCATTTTTGTTGCTTTTAAAATGGACCAGGATAATCCTGACCACCATGGTTGTCCCATTTGGCTGGGCCCCAGAAAGCCCCCCCGTGGCTGGCCCTGTGCCCATGTAGGGGACTAAAGCAGGGACTATAGAGGGGGAGAGGTGTTGAAGGGAGCTGTCCTGCAGTCTGGTAGCAGCATATGTGAATGACTGAAGATAAGCAGCGAATAACAAGAGACACACCGAGGATAGAAAAGCATGAATGAGCAGCTCTAGAGAATCATGGATTTACATTTGACAGAGTCTCTCAAATGAAAGAAAAAGAACCGGTCGGTGATTGCACACGCCGATCAAGAAGAACTGATCAGAAATTAGGCTACTCTGAGTTTTCTGATAGAACAACTCTCTGACCTGGTAAAATACTCTGTTACCTTAGTTCAGATGCTGAGGCCTAGGGCATCAGGACCACTTCTGGGCATCAGGACCACTTCTGGGCATCAGGACCACTTCTGGGCATCAGGACCACTTCCGGGCATTGGGACCACTTCCGGGCATCAGGACCACTTCTGGGTATCAGGACCACTTCTGGGCATCAGGACCACTTCTGGGCATCAGGACCACTTCTGGGCATCAGGACCACTTCTGGGTATCAGGACCACTTCTGGGCATCAGGACCACTTCTGGGCATCAGGACCACTTCTGGGTATCAGGACCACTTCTGGGCATCAGGACCACTTCCGGGCATTGGGACCAGTTCTGGGCATCAGGCCGGTCCAGGTCATTAGTGCTGGTTATGCTATGAGGATATTAACACGGATGAAAAGTATTTCCACTGATAATCAGATATTTAAAATAAAGGATGCTTCTCTTCAGACATTTTATGGCTACTTTTTTTTGACCATTTTTATGCTGAGTCATCACAAAAGTTTGTGAAATGATTTTAAATACAGGTCTGTTAATGGGTGAATCAGCTGATCATCAGTAGCTGACGTCACTCAGACTGAGGCTGTGAAGTGAAGGAGTCCTCTCTCTGTTAATTCCTAACAGGAGCTAAGACGCGAGGAGAGGACGCGACCGGAGGAAGGAAGGATACCAAAAGGTGAAATGAGAAGGACCCACTAACGACGGTCAGCTCCTGCACCTCTAACCTCTGCACCCCCGGTACAGCCTCGCGCATGCGCGAGAGCGACTGCAGCGCGGGTGGAGCGTGTCGGAGCGTGGATGCTTTTCCTGTTTTTTGAAGGTTTGTCAAACTTTAAAACTTCACCGCTGACGGTCACCTTCTCTCTCTGGTCTCCAGCAGTGTAGGGGGGCTGGTCAGCGGCGTCTGGCTGCAGAGGACCAGGGTGGGTGAACACCTGAGGGAGTGGAGCTCTGGGAGGCTCAGGTTGTTGGACACATGAGAGTAGACGCTGCTGGGAGGATGGACCGCTGTGCTCGATAAAATAAACGCTGTTGTTGGAGAGAGGAAGAGCTTTCACGTCATGGTCAGACTGTGGAGAAGAGGAGGAATTTTCCTTCAGGATGTAAACCCGCTAACAGGGGCGGAGCTAGGAGTCCATCATCAGGGGCTTAGGCCAAGACCAGGGAAGTCTGGGGGCATTGTGGGAATTCTCTCAGGGAGATTTTTCCTGCTTTACAGACGCCATTTTCATTGATTAACGCACAGGTGTCAAACTCAAGGCCCGGGGCCCAAACCTGGCCCGTGGAAAGATTATATCCGGCCGCAAGATTAGATGTCATTTGTATTATCTGGCCCACCAGTATGAGGTCTGCAGATTTCCTCCAGTATAAAAATGTAAACTTCAGCTCGGTTATTTGAAATAAACTTTTTAAGCTGTAAAAATCTGAAAAAGTAAAGAGAAAGAAAGATTTCATAAAAGTCAAGAATGTGGGGAGAGAAATTAATTTGTGTTTTTTTTTTCAGATTTTCAATTTTGCATCTCAAGATTACGACTCAGACTTATAATTTTGACTTTTTCATTTCATGCTTTGACCTTTTCAACTCAGAACTTAGGTTTTATGTCACATTTTCATCTTTTAGATTCCCAATTTTAAATTTTAAGTCATTTTTGACATTTTCAGCTCCTTACTTTGGCTTTTTAATCCCATATTTTTACTTTTAAAAACATTGTTTCAATTTTGACATTTTAAATGACTAATTTTTAATTTTTATATCATATTTTGACCTTATACACTCCCAATTTTGAATTTAAGTCATAATTTTAACTTTTTAAGTCATCATTTTGAATTCTTGCTCATATTTTGACATTTTCAACTCCTAATTTTTGGCTTTTTAATCCCATATTTTGAACTATCAGACACAATTTAAAATTTTATGTCATATTTTGAACTATCAGACACAATTTAAAATTTTAAGTCATATTTTGACTTTTAAACTCATGATTTAAAAATTGATCATATTTTCCGCTTTCAAACTTGTGATTTCAACTTTCTCCTTTCTCATATATTTGCTATTTCATTTTTTTCTATTTTTAATATCATTTTCTGATCTTTTGAACTAATAAATTGGAATTTTGATCTCAAATTTTAGCCTTTAAAGTTATCATTTTACTTTTAGAATTTCCAGATGATTTATCGTCAGTGCTGTGTTTTTTCATGTTTTATCACTGGTGAAAATGAGGTTAACAGTTCTGGTTTAATGTTGACCCTGTTAGGCCCTCAGGTTAGACCTGAATCCAGAATCCGGCCCCTGCTGTGATCGAGTCTGACACCCCTGGATTAACGCCTTTTGTCTTCATGGAATGCACATATTTTATTTGGGATATTTTAACGTACCCATTAAAACAATTGATTTTGGATGAGTCGAGTATCTGATAATAAAGACAAAAGTGTTGAGTTTACACCTGTGACCCTATTACGTATGTTTTTAAGATTCCCAAGGGCAAATAGCATAACAGAATTAACGACTTATCATCTATAGCAGGGGTCGTCGGGTCCATCTGATTTAGTCTGGACAGAGACTCTGGGGGCCGGACTTTCAAAATTAAACAAAAACCAAATATTTTGGTCTGATTAACATGTTATTGTATTAGAATTTGTGTTTTCTATAAAGACCCAGAGAATGAGCCCCCCCCCCCCCCACTTGTGATTTGCTGCCTTTATTTACTCATTTTTGACACTTTTTAACCTCTTTTCACAGCTTCATTCGGCCATTTCTGTAACATTTTTTGCCACTCTAAACCCATTTGTGATTATTTTTGCCACTTTAAATACGTTTTTTTCCACTTTTCACTAGGGCTGGGCAATTAATCTCAAATTAGATTAGATCGCAATTAAGCCTGCTGCAATTTTCAAATTGCAGACAATGCAGTATTTTTTTTTTTTTTTTACAGATTTGATACAGTTTTTTGCAGCAGAAATTTCATGCTCTTTACATTGTGCATATGTAAAAGTGTCTTTTCCAAAATAGTTTAGTAAAATCCTACTTTTCCTGTTTGTGTATCTGATTTTCTTAATCAAAATCAGAAAAACAAGAAATGAACATCCCTACAGTATAGCAATCCATGGCAAATTTACTACATGAGCCAAAATCTCCATTAGATTTTTAAAATGTTTTTCCCTAGTTCAGTTTATCCAGTATTTCTCTGGCTATAATTTAGAATCACTTTTGCTTATGTTTGTTGAATAATACAAAAGATGAGGAACTTAAATGTTGCATATTAAATTGCATTGCAATATTGGGAGAAAAAATTCGCAGTTAGATTATTTTCTCAGATTTAGCCCTACTTTCACCCACTCTGCCATTCTTCAACCCCCTTTTACCACTTTTCCTGCATGTTTTACCCCTGTGTGCCACTCCTTTATCCATTTTTGCCACTTTTTAACCCATTTTGTCCTCTTTTCTCTTTCACAAATTGTTGCCACTTTTTAACCTCTTTTCACCACTCTTCCTGCCAATTATTGTCCCTTTTGACACTTACCACCCTTTTTTGCCACTCTGGCCCACCAGTTGATGATCAGTGATTTATGGGTACTATCTGATCAGTTCCTTTCTGAGTCTGTTTTCTGCTCTCTCTTAGTCCTCTAATCTTTAACTCTCTCTCTTTCTCTCTCTTCTCCTCTCTTTTACTCCTGGATGGAAGTTTGCTCCACTGAAAGAAGAAAATCTAAAAACAAGTGTTAGATTTATGACATTATACTACTATTAAAAGATCAAGTTTTATATGTATCTTAGTCATGTCAACTCTTGGCAGCTCTGCTATCTTTTCTGTAACACAGCTCTGATCTGATCAACAGTTTCATCTTCTGCCTCTTTGTCTTCACCTGATTTTAAAACCAGTAGTGTCTTCACTTCCTCTTCTCTTTCCTCTCTCTCTCTCTTTACTTTTTTATACTTCATGTTTCATGGTTCCTCAACTCTGAATTCAACCTCAGCCTGTTCTGTAATAATTCTCCTCTTCTCTCTTGGCTCATCACACACATCCTCACATTTGTCTTTTCCTGATGTCTGGTGTTTCTCTCCTTCCCAGAGAATCTTCTTCTGTAAGGGTATATCTGTCCTTTCCTCATATTTTCTTCTCTCAGCACCTGTATTTATTTTTATCCTTTCCTTAACTCTGAAACTTAAAACTACTAAAAGTAAACCACATTGTTCCTGGAGTTAGCGAGGCATGTAGAGTTACTTCAGATGTGTGTGAGGGGTCTGGGGGTCCTCCTCCAGAGATCTTTGAGCTTCAAAAGCTTGTTTTCCTATAGTCTGGTGTGTTTTGCTCTAGTTTTCATTAAAAATGAAGTGGCTAAATTAGCTGTGAGTTGAGGGAAAATTTTAAATTTAACTGTTTCCACATGATTGGAGTCAATAAGTTCAGACTAATTCATCCTAACACAAAATGAACCATCGTCTAGATCAGGGGTGTTAAACTCAATCACAGCAGGGGCCGGATTCTGGATTCAGAACTAACCTAAGGGCCTAACAGGGTCCCCTTTTTAACCAGAAACTGTCAACCTCATTTCACCGGTAATAATGTATGTAAAAAAAACTTAGATCTGATGATAAGTGACTTTGACATTTAAAAAGTTAAAAAGATAAGTTTAAAGACTCACAATCTGAGAAAAGTACATTTATCAGTTCAAAAAGATCAAAACATGAAAAATAATGTTTTTTAAAAGCAAATGTATTAGAAAAAAACGTCAAAATCATGAGTTTAAAAGGTCATAATATGAAATAAAAATTGTAATCATGAAATTAAATTTAACTGTTCCACGGGCCGGATTTAACTGTTCCATGGGCTAGATTTGGCCCACCATGAGTTTGACACCTGTTCTAGTCCCTCTGACGCTCACAATGCAGAAGCATGTGAATTTACAGCGTCCCCGTAGGAAGCACAGCAGTCATCAATACGGTCAGTTACAGGACAAATTGGTCATAAATTAAAGAGTTAAAAATAGTGTGGATGGATGGTTTTAGTCTTATTAAATAGCCTTAAAATTGAATATTATGAGCCTTGATTCATCGTATTATGCCTCATTAAATAATGCTGCTGTTTGAAATAGAAAGCTAGTACAGGGGTCATCATCTACATTTGTACAAGGGCCAGCTTTTTCCTAAACAGGCACTTTGGGGGCTGAACTTTTAAATAAACAAATTTTTTTAATGGTCTAATTAACATATTTTTTTGTGTGTGTGTGTGTGTGTGTGTGTGTATATATATATATATATATATATTTTTTTTTTTATTTCAAATGTATGCAGTTTTTAGGCTCCAACAGTGAGATCAGTCCCTATATCCCAGCCAGCCACAAGGGGGCGACTGAGATATTTAATCTGTATATTTAAGCTGGATATTTAAGATGGATATTTAAGATGGATATTTAAGCTGGATATTTAAGATGGATATTTCTGTGGTTTTAATGTTTTCAGTGCTGCATTGTTTCCAAAAGTTTCCATAGAAAGCGATAGTTTTTCTATCAAGCATGAACTGATAAATACACGTTTAACATGTAATAGATTTGCTAATAATGGCTCACAGGTGGATTTCTGAAAAATAAATGAAACATAAAGTCATTCCTGATTAAACTGTTTCAATTCTCAGTTGATTTTGGAGTGGTTTTAATAGCTGTAGGGAGTTAATTAAAAAAAAAATCCCAAAATACTGCAACATTTTTCCTCTAAAGCAGTGACACTCAACATGTGGCTCTTTTGTGATGATTTGTGGCTCTGTTATGTCTTGATTTAAAATATTATTCCCCCAGGAAACCTTAAATGGAAACTTTTTTGCCCTTTTCCACAAATATTTTGCCACTTTTCACCCATTAGAACTACCTTTTGCCATTAATTACTACTAGTTTCCTATTTCTTGCCCATTTTTCACATTTCTTTTTGTCACTTTTTCCACTTTTTATCACTTTTATCCATTTTTTTTCCCCATTTTTCCCTTTTTTTACCACTTTTCACCCATCTAAACTACCTTTTACTATGAAATACCACTTTTTTCCTAACTTTTTTGCCCATTTTTGCCACTTCTTTTTGCCACATTTTATCCCATATTTGCCTTTTTCACCATTTTTGCCCATTTAAGCTACCTTTTGCCATCAAATACCACTTGTTTCCTAGTTTTTGCCCATTTTCGCCTCTCTTGACTGCTTTTTGCCCATTTTAGTCTATTTCCATCCATTTTTTGCCACATTTTTGCCACTTTTGGACCATTTTTGCCACCTGTAACTATTTTTTTTGTCACTTTTCACTCATTTTTGCTATTTTCTGACCCCTCTTCTACCTTTTCCTCCCCATTTTTGTCCCTTTTCAAACATTTTTGCTGCTTTTTGACCATTTTTGCCACCTTTGATTTACTTTAAATGCTACCTTAGCCGTTTTTACCACTTTCCACCACTTAGATTGTGGCTCTTGCAAAGGTGTTTTTCAACAATTTGGCTCTTTGGTTGAGCAGGGTTGAGTAACACTGATCTAGACTCGTTCCTATGCACATATTTTGATGTGGCCCCTGGGCCGCCAGTTGATGATCACTGGGCTAGTAAAAACTTTCCTCATAGTACCATCCTGTCACTCCCTTGACAAACTGATTCTGGGTGTTCCAGGCAGCTTTGATAGGCAGCAGTCACAGTCTTTGGCCTGAAAGTGTTTGACATTTGCATTAAATGTGTAATTATTGACATACATGAAGACAAAGTTATTAATTGTTGGATTTACTACTGTAATAAATAACCTCAGTAATCTTTACCAGCTGCTGCTGCAGACTTTGACCTCTATATGAGTCTTACCCAGTGAGAGGAGATGAGACGGACATCAGGAAGAATGAAGGGACAGATCTTCTCTCTGCTGGTGACTTCCCTGTTTTTGGGCAGCCTGCTGACCAATGTCATCTGGTACAGCTTCCAGGACGGGTAAGTGTCAGAATAATTTTGTGTACATTTAGACACAGCTGGATTTGGTTCAGCTTTGGTCACAAAGCTTGAATGAGATGACTGAGCAGCAGAGATGGGAAAAGTCTGAAACTGAAACTCAAAGTCTTTTATGACTTAAGTAAACAAAAATCATTTAAATGACTAAGACCATAAAATATCAAACATTTTTGTCTTTTATGATGCCACCATGTCAGGCGACACCACAAATATCTTGTCTTGGCCAACAGTCAGGTGTGAAGCTGCCCACGCCATAGGCACTAATGCAACCCCATACCATCAGAGATGCAGGCTTTAGACCTGAGCCAGGAGAACAAGCTGGATGCTCCCTCTCCTCTTTAGTCCACAGGACACGGCGTCTGTGGTTTCCTCTGACCACAGAACAGTTTTCCATGTTTCCTCAGTCCATGTTAAATGGGCTTTGGTCCAGAGAAGACGGCGGTGTTTCTGGATCCTGTTCACATATGGCGTCTTCTCTCCGTGATCCAGCTTTAACTGTCATTGGTGGATGGCATGTCTATCATCATACATTTACACTCGTGTGGACTTTAATAGTTATTTCTGCCCAATTTCAGCCCATCATACTTTTTTTTTTTTAATCACAGCTTTTATTACAGGAACATGTCTGTCTCTGCAAGAAAATAATGCTATATATGTTTTCTCTTTGGATTTAATGGGCCGCCCTTCATACTTCAAAGTATGATGTTTATTAATATGGCACATAGTTCATGTGTAGTTTTGTTTGACATTAGGGCTGAACGATTTGAGAAAATAATCTAATTGCGTTTTTTTCTCCCCAATATTGCAACTGCGATTTGATTTGCAATTATTTCTGAGCTCCTGATCTTATGTATTTTCCAACAAACACAAGATAGATCATTCTTTGATATAACCAACACAATTTTAGATAAAACAGGGGCTTAATGACTTTAAAAATATCTAATTGTGATGATTTCAGCTCGTGTTGCCTGAATTCTTGTATTGAAGGGAGTGATAATTTTGATGTCACTCTCATATTCAATCAGTAAAATGTACAAAAATAAAGAAAATATGATTTTTTGTAGACTATTATTTAAAAATGGCATTTAGATGATTGCATAACAATGTTGCTGCAAAAAAAAGGGTTTAAACTGGTATTTTCAGGTCAAAAAAATGTTGCAACTTCTGCGATTTGAAAATTGCAGAAGACAATATTGCCATTTAATCTAATTCGTGATTAATTGCCCAGCCCTGTTTGACATCTTAATGAGATTGAACTGTTTCACATGGAGCTGCAGTGAACATGTCACATGCTTTTCAGTTTTGCTGTGATCTGTAAACAGAATAAGTATCAAAATACGGAGATAATGAAGTTATTGTTGTTGTGCAGATCAAGAAGAGGGAACGGACACAGCAGAGCCTGAGAAAGCTTTATGTTCAAGGCTGTTGGACTCCACAGTTATCTTTGTGTTGATAATCTTTAGTCGTCTTTGTGAGGAGTTACTACAGCAACTGCTAGTATTCAGGGAGGGGTTTACTGAAAATGTATGTTTAAAGTCCAGAATTCTGTGTTTATCTATCTGTTCTTTATCTGTTTCTGTTTCTCCTCAGCAATGTGATCCGCCGCTCGCCGACCCCCCAGAGGAGGCGGGCCCCCAGGACCTACGAAATCTGTAAAGGCTGCAAGTGAGATCAAACTTCTTCTGGATTAACCTTTGTCTTTTTTAAGGAATATCAGCTAAAAACAGGAGAAACTACGGTGGCCCTGAAGGTGACAGTACAGATATTTTATGAATGCAGAAAACAACATTTCAACAGGTGTTAAAGCTCGTGAAACCCAAATCTACAGAGATTTTCTTTGAGTGAAGTCATTAAGTGTACCTACTGTTAACCTTCTCCAGATACTAGGACTTATCTCCAACCTGTTGCTTGAATATTATCAGGGAAACGTTGAGACATTTCTGAAACTGGCTATAAAATGAGGAGTGTTAAAGAAGATTTATTACGACTTAAATCTCATGTAGATCATCTGTGAGTGGGGAACCGTCAGTATAATGAACTGATCATGAAGAAACATGTTTTAAAAAAGGCTTTAACAGTAGCCTAGTAAGATGTTCTTTCCCTTATATATAAGATAGATGATGTTAGAATACTAAAATAATTCTAAAATACCAATAAACGGTACAGTGCTGTGAAATGTTTCAAATCATCAAACTAATTTTAATGTTAGACAAAGATGAGCTGAGTAAAGCTGGGCAGGAAACAAGAGTTTACCTCGCTCCTGGCCACTTCCACCAACTTTTCCAAAGGTTTCCATCAAAGGCCAGTCAACATATGGGACAGACTGTTGGTATAAAGAACAGTTGTGAACCTTCTGTGACATTTCTAAGGCTTTGGGATTCAAGCCAGCCATACTGAGAGCCATTATCCACAAATGGGGAAAATGTGAAACAGTGGTGAACCTTCCCAGGAATAACCAGTGTTAATTTCGTTGACTAAAACTATGACTAAAGCTATTTGTTGACAGCCTTTTTTTTCCCTGACAAAAACTAGACTAAAACAAACAAAAATAGATCTGTGATGACTAAAACTGACAAAAACTAAGTTTAGTTTTTGTCAAAATGACTGAAGTAGATTAAAATGTAATTTAATTTTTGTCAGACATTCAAAATCTTTGATTTTTCTCCACTGTGGGTAAATCTGTCAAAAAAAACAATGCATCTGTATCTTTTATGCCTCTCAGCTGTAGAAAGCAGGGACCCCAGGTTTAGCAGGGCGCAGAGAACACACTACCATGATTCGGTACCAGATTTAGGCAAGAAAATAAATGTTTGGACTAAAAGTAAAGACTAAAATGTGAGGACTTTCTTATGGACTAAAACTAGACTGACACTAAAATGGGTAGAAAAGACTAAAATGGGACTAAAACTAAAATACATTTCTTTTAAAGACTAAAACTAAGACTAAAATTAACTATAGCTGCCAAAATTAACACTGATAATGACCGGCCTACCAAAATGACTCCAAGAGTGCGTGGATGACTCATCCAGGAGGTCCCAGAAGAGCCCAGAACAACATCTGAAGACTGACTCAGTTAAGGTCAGAGTTCAAGACTCAACAATCAGGAAGAGACTGGGCAACAGTGGCATCATGGGAGAGTTCCAAGACCAGAACCACTGCTAGACAAAAAGAATACATAGGCTCGTCTCACACTTTAACATCCATCCATCCATCCATCCATCCATCCATCTTCACCAAGAGAGCTCTGGGCCCTGCCCATTTCTCCTCCGAGCAGTCCTCCTAACAGCACTTCCTCCTCTCTATGAAAAACTGTACTGACACGGATATGATCTCATTCAGGACGTAGACTTTAAATGCCACTTTACAATCATTGTAATTAACAAAGCTGTTTATCAGCTGCAGCGTCAGTGTCTTACAGGAATTACATGTGATATGATGCAAGACATGTCTGCACAAACAAAGAGAGACCGATGTAGAGGCCACTGAGTACAAAGAGAGGAGAGGCAGGAGGTCCATGGGTATGAGGAGTCAATAAAATAAGACTTTACAGTCCATCACTTACCGTTAGCAGAAAGATCAAAAAATGAAGCAACACTTTTAAATGCAAACTAGTAGAATTTTTGAATGCAATAAAAATCGTGAGATTAATCGCGATTAAAATTGTAATCTTTTGACAGCCCTAAAATATTTAACTTCTCTGAACGACAGCTTCAGAGGGTAAACTGTTTTGAAGATTCAAACTTTTTTGTAGAAGTGAAAATAACTTTTGCAACAAGTGAGTTTTTTGTTTTATTTTGCGACATGGTTTATGCAGTCATGAAATATCTGTTCACTTGTCCCGCAAGGCCACCGTAGAAAACAGCCATGGTTAAGTATGTGATTGTGTGTGTTTGTGTCTTTGTGTCACAGGGAGCTCATTGAGAAAATAATGCAGCGTTATAATGAAACCTGGCAGAAACAGGAGAACAATTACAAAAAATTCAGGTAAATAAAGGCGCCTTTATTTATTATGAACTCTGAGAAAAGTAAACATGAAGCTTGTCAAAACCACAAGTGGTCCAGGCATGCTCTTACATACTGCAATGTCAGTCTGCACAGATGCCATACTGCTCATTTTTTACCTGAGCCGCCACGGCGATAACTAAATATCCAACAAGAGGACCCCATGTGTTTATGATTTTACAGTTAGAAACAGGATTTACATGATGTCTCATTTGTACTTGAAATACACTTCATGGACAAAAGTATTTGGCCACTAATCCATAACACCAACAGGGACCGTGATGACACTGCATTAAAATTCTTTTCATAATTTGATTTGGAATTGGCCCCAATTTGCAGCTCTGACAGCCTCCACTCTTATTGGAAGGCTTTCCACTGGAGGGTGTCTGTGGGAATGTGTGTCCATTCATTCTGTAGAGCACTGATCATCAACTGGCGGCCTGGGGGCCATATCAGGCCCCCTAAATCTTCCTCTCCGGCCCCCGAAAGATTATTAAATTCAGAAAAGGAGGAAAAGAAGATGTTGTGGTTTTAAGAGTATCCTTTGGCTTTAAATGTCTGCAGCTGATAAATCCATCCCACAAACAATTAATATTGAAATAGTTTTAGAATGACTTAACATTTGATCTGTTTTTACTGAAATTTATTCTCATGGTTAGATATTTAAAAAGGGTTAAGGTTGGCAGAAGTGCTGATAGAATGACCAGATAAAGTGGTGAGAAAGGGTTAGAGAGTAGCAAAAATGGGTGATAAGTGGCAAAATGGGTTGTGGAGTGGCACAAAGGGACAAAAAAAATGGTAGAAAAAGTTGTGGAAAGAGGATGAAATGTGACAAAAAAATGGTAAAATAGGAAAAAAGTATCAAAAATTGGTTACAAATTACAAGAAATAGTGCAAAAAAAGTCATGAAAAGGTGTTAAAAAGTGGCAAAAATAGGTAAGAGTTGCACAAAGGTGATAACACATGCAGGAACAGTGGTTTAAATGGGTTAAATAATGGCAAAAAGTATCAAAAATAGGTTTAAAGTGGAAAAAAATTGGTTTTAAAGTTGCAAAAATTGTTCAAAAAAATGTAATAAAAGGGGGTTAGAAAGTGGAAAAAATAAAATAAAAGTGGCAAAAATGGATAAGAGTGGCACAAAGGAGATAAAACATGCAGGAAAAGTGGTTCAATGGGGTTCAAATCTTGCAAAAAATTGGGTTAAAGAGGCAAAAAGGGGCAAAAAGTATCGAAAATTGGGGCACGCCTGTGGTCGAGTGGTTGGGGCGCGCGCCTGTGGCTCCATTTCCCCAGTGTCTTTTCCGGGTCTGTCCACTGTCCTCCTATATCTAGTGGAGGCACGAAAAAGCCCAAAAAATAAATCTTTACAAAAAAAGAAAAACATATCAAAAATTGGTTACACATGACAAAATAAGGCAAAGAATTATGAAAAGGGGTTAAAAAGTAGCATAAATAGAAGAAAAAGGGCAAAAATGGATAAAAGAACAGCACAAAGGGGATAAAACATGCAGGAAAAGTGGTTTAAATGGGTTAAAGAATGGCAAAAACTGAGTTTAAGATGCAAAAAGTGTCAAAAAGAGGTTAGAAGTGTCCAGAGTGAGTTAATATATCTAGTACTATAGACCCATTCTCTGGGATTTTCAGCGGCCCAGCTATTCTGTTGTCAGGCCTGTCTCCTTGTGGTCTCTGCATTATAGATAATAGGGACAGATCTCACTGCTAATGGTTAAAAATGTCCTGCATTTTAAAAGAAAATACAAATACTACTACAGTAATATTTCAATCAGACCAAAATATTGATTTCATTTTATGTGAAAGTCTGGTCCCCAATGTTTCTGTCGAGACTACATCTGGCCCTTGTGCAAATGTACTTGAGGACCCCTGCTGTGGAGCATTTGTGAGGTCAGGCACTGATGTTGGACCAGAAGGCCTAGCTCGCGATCTCTGTTCCAGTTCATCCCAAAGGTGCTGGATGGGGTTGAGGTACAGGCCAGTCCAGTTCTTCATCAAACCAGGTCTTTCTAGTCCTTCTTTGTGCTCTTGGCCACAGTCATGCTGGAATAGAAAAGGGCCTTCCCAGAACTGTTGGTGCCATAGCATTGTCCAGAATGTCTTGGTCTGCTGGCGCATTAAGATTGGCCTTCACTGGAGGTAAGGGGTCTAGCCCAGACCGTGAAACAGCCCCGTACCATTATCCCTCCTCCACCAAACTCCACAGTCAGGAAGTTAACATTCTCCCAGCATCCTCCAGACCCAGACTCACTCATCTGACTGTAAACAGAGGAGTGTGCTTTGTTACTTCACAAAACACACTTCCACTGCTCCACAGTCCAGTGTTGGCATGTTTTACAACACTCCACTTGAGGCTTGGCATTGGGCTTGGTGATGTGAGGCTTGCATGCAGCTGTTGCCATGGAAACCCATTCATGAAGCTCCTGCTGAATTCAGGTGTTTACATTAACAGGTCTTACTGAAACACCTGAATTCATTAACTAACAGGTGTGGACAAATACTTTTGTCCATATAGTGTGTATCACTTTTGGTATAATTAAGGGGAATGATGCTGTTTCCCATCTCATTCTGATCTTTGAGATGCTCATGTACATGCAGATCAGGTGTTGGGCATACACTACCATGGTTACCCATCCTAGAGAGAAAAGATCCAGCTTCATTGTACTGTAAACTTGAACTGAACCCTAAAGTTACCTCAATAATGGCAAATTCTGCATCGTATACAGTGTTAATTTCGTCGACTAAAACTATGACTAAAGTTATTTATTGACAGCCTTTTTTTCAACGACTAAAACTAGACTGAAATGTAATGTAGTTTTTGTCGCACATTCAAAATCTGAGATATTTCTCCACTGTGGGTAAATCTGACAAAAAAACAATGCATCTGTATCTATTCTGTCTCTCAGCTGTAGAAAGCAGCGACCTGAGGTTAGACAGAGAACACACTACCATGATTTGGTACCAGATTTAGGCAAGAGAATAAATGCTTGGACTAAAAGTAAAAACTAAAATGTGAGGACTTCCTTATGGACTAATATTAGACTAAAATGTTTTGAGATTTGGTCGACCAAAACTAGACCAAAACTTAAAAGGACAGAAATGACTAAAATTTTACTAAAAATAATGCATTTCATTTAAAGAATAAAATTAAAACTAAAATTTAAAATAGCTGCCAAAATTAACACTGATTGTATCATAAGTCTTGCATCTAATAAAGTTCTTGTGGGTCTGCAGACTTAAACTTAAAAGTCGGTGCAACGGTTTTGACAACGCCATCCTCACCCAGGCCAACGCTCCAGTGGGATTCAACATTGTTACCGACAGGAAGAAGAAGAAGACCGTCCAGGTGACCCGAGAGCTTTTCAGCCTCCTTGCAAAGGTGAGGTGGTCGATGTTTACAATAATTGCTCCTTACAGATCATTACACAGCTTTTTTATCCGTTGGAGTAGGACCAAATAAACGTCACCACCTTTGGTTCTAACTTGTGGGCTCATTATACACTGTATGTGTAGAGTACACATTGTGATGATTTCAATCCATTCTGAAAGTTGATTAGATTGGTCAAGAACACAGAAGGCACCCGGGTTCACTTTGTAGAACATTGCAGCAGCACGGATAGCCTCCATGGTGACCCCTTTCATGGCGGCCCATGATGTGGAGATTCCCCTTGTTGAATAGCACTGCGTACCAGACCGTAGAGGGTGACCTGATGCCTGATATGCCTGGTTGATAAAGTCCACAATATGGTCTGAAAATTGCTGTTAGGAGAGAGTGCAACCTCTGTTAGGACCATTCTGGCAAACAAAGTATTGGACCGATCTATGCATATTGGCTGTACCATCCACATATGCTCTTACGGCATGCACTGGGCACTGGAGTGCTAAACTGTTAGATGTATGAACAGATTAAGATTTGAACTTGACAAAACTTAGGCAGAAATGCAGCAGCACAAGGTAACCTCAAATCATTTAGGTGCTGTAGTGATAATGAGGAAGCAGGAGGACTTTGCTGATAACCAACACATGACCTGCAGATGCCAACAGGAAAGCATCACCTAGACTGTGCACTGAAGCATCCAATACTGTCCTGATCCCAGGAGAGGGCTCTTGAATCCCTCTGCTGCTACAATGGTACAACACCTGTGAGCAGGAAGATGTAAAGAACAGATGCGGCAGGGGTGACACAGGACCTTTTTGGTATCGCTACTGGACTTGTGCATGTGTGATGTGCCATCCAGTCATTAAGGCATTGTCTCTGGTGGTAAGAATGGGTTAAAGCAGTACCATGGAACTTTCACTTTTTTTTGTAGTTTTGCGGCGCCGGTAGACAAAAGCGGTAGTGCTTTACCAGAAGGAACACTCAATTACCCATGACCACCAGCGCGTTCTGCCGTAAAGATCCTGATCTCCCGGTTGCGTGCATTTGTTTTGGAAGCGAATGAAAGAAGACGGGACTTACTTTCAAAACTACTCTTCTGTCTTTAGCGGCTGTTTGCAGGATGGATAGTGAAGAGGTAATGTATTTATTTTTGGCTAAATGACGATGTTGAAAATCACTAAGTTGAACTTGGTTTTATTACCGTGAAGTCGCCCCCGGCCCCCGTCCTGTTTCAGCGAGATAGTGAATAAACTGATGACGAGATGGCCCTTAGTGATACGAAAAGACACATTACAAACTCAAGAGTACTGTCTATAGATGTAAGCAATCAACATTTACTTACAAGTCCAACAGTAACAGGGCCAAATCAGCATCAGTCGGACATCCCTCCTCATCTTTCAGCTCACGCCAGCGAGTGAATGCCGGGCCAATGTTTATTCTTGTCCAGGCATTTATCTTGTCACTCTTCCGCTTTCTTTTTTTTGTCTCCTCTGATAAAACTTTTCTTTTCTTTGGGTTTTTCGCTGCTTCCACCATGATAACAACTCTATGTTTAGCTTTCTTCTTCTTCTTCGTTTTCCGGCAGTTTCCACGCTACTGGGCGTATTACTGCCTTCCACTGGTCAGACTAGGTGTCACACTCTCGTCTCATATCCTCACATACAGTCCTGTATCACACAGGACATTTAGCTTTCGCCTCGACTTCCGTCTTTTCAACGAATCAGGAAGGAGGGGGAAGTGACGTATGCAGTAAAGCAGTCAAAGCAGTAGAAATTTGTAGCTTTTTAGTGTGGAAGGGTTCCTACCATCCACCTCAAAGTTACATTGCGCCAGTGAAGGCGATACAGACCCCCCCAGACCATGACAGAGGTGTCATTCATCCTGTTGTAAGGTGATGTACCATCACAATGACTCTCGAAATATTATATTAAGGTGGAAAAACTGCATAGTGCTGCTTTAAATGGAACTCAAATCATGCATGTAGATAAACAGGATTTTGAGACTCCACTAATACAGTTATAACCTCTAAACTAAATAAATTAACATCAGTATGACCTTAAGTGTTTGGTATGACATTTTCCACTGGTATTTATTGCAGGAGCATCCTTTCCTAAATAAGACATGGGACACGTGTGCCATTGTTGGGAACGGAGGGATCCTGGAAGACAGCCGCTGTGGAAAGAAGATCGATTCAGCTCAGTTTGTCATCAGGTGAGAGAGAGGGGTCTGCTGTGGTGGACTGAAAGGCTGATAGTGATAACTGTGATTACATCAGCCTTGTCTATATATGTTGTATTACCAGTGCATTTGGACATTAAGTGGCTGCGCTTTAGTACTTGCATCCATCCTGTGCACCTGTGACCTTTGTTTATGCTTCATGAGAACAATGGAGTCCATCCAGCTGCTGTGGATGTTTTAATCATTCCATGATGCCAACAATAACCCTCTTTCAACTTCCACATCCACTAAGCTGTTCAGAGGATAAATTGGCCCGTGCCTGAAGACCCTCTCTTCTTACTGAGCTGAGATGAATAATCCACATCTTTTAAAAGGAGCGCACTTCCCATCTGTCTGAGTGAGGCTGGGCAGACATGGATAGAGCCATGCTTTTATGTACCAGGGAAATACAGCAGATCTCAATAGTTGATTGGTTAGTCTTTAACACATGCTAGCCCAATCGCATCTATAAAACCAATCCAGTCCAGATGGAGACATCCCAGAACACCTCTGTTTTAGTCCGAGCTGTCAGATATTAAACTGTTTTCAGTACACATTGGAGTGAGTCAACAGAAAACATAGGTATTACCAATAGATATCCCACTGCCTAAATGGGATATAAACCCCTTTTAATGCATTGCCAAAATTAGTGTTACTCAACCCTGCTCCACCAAAGATCCAAACTGTTAAAAAATGCCTTAGCAAGAGTCACACTGAAAGTGGTGAAAAGTGGCAAAAACTGATTGAAGTGGCAATAAAATTAAGTTAAAGGTGGCATATAAAGGGCAAAAAGGGGCATAGTAGGCATAAAATGGCAAAAAGTGGGTAAAAAGGGAAAAAACAGGGAGAAAAAGTGAATTAAGGGTGGCAAAAAATGACTAAAAAATAGCAAAAACTGGATGTAAAAAATGACGGAAAAATGGTCAAAAAGCAGCAAAGAGTGGCAAGAAAGCCGAAAACAGTGGCATTTAATGGCAAAATGCAGCCTAAATGGGCAAAAAGTGGAAAAAAATGGCAGAAAAAGGGAAAAAATTGCAAATAGCAAAAAGCAGGATAAAAGAGGCAGAAAAACTGTTGGCAAAAATGGGACAGAAGTAGTAAAAATGGGCATCAAGAAATGGCAAAAGTGGGCTTAAAGCAGTGAAAATGGGTTAAAAGTTGCAGAAAAATTGGCAGAAAGTTGTAGAATAGGATGATGGAAATATACAGACAAAAATAAAGGTTGACAATTAAAGCCAACTGTTTTAATATGGGGATTCAAACTGATTAATGTGACCTGCAATGGATAATTTCTGAGGTCAAAGTTTCCTTTTTTTAAGGTTTTCTGGGGGAATAATATTTCAAATTAAGACATAGAGGAGCCACATGTGGCCCAAGAGCCACATGTGGCCCAAGAGCCTCGGTGGAGTATCACTGGTCTAAATGGACACAAGTTATTAGAATAAAAGCCTAATTATATTTAAAAAAGTCATAAAACACATAAGTCAGAAGATGTTGATCCAACACAACCCATTCAAAATGGTTGGTTTGACCTGTCCAGAATGAAGCTGCACTCACTGAGATTGCCTGTCATTCTCTTCAACTGAGCATGTCTGAACGTTGTCCTGCAGACCATCACTGTCCCCGTGTTTAGCAACAGGTTTGTACTGCTGAGCTCGATGTTTAATGTTGGACAATAGCAGAGAAAGGACTGCTTCAGGAAAGGATGGAGGCTCCTTTTAGAATAAAGGAGAAGAAGATACAGACATCCAAAACTGTTTACAAGTATGGTGGAGAATTATACCTCCATCAACCAGATAGGAAATGAGTGGAGGAGGAGTGCCACAACAGCAGTATTTGATTCCAACACAGGCAGAGTCGGAGATGAGATGAATCTTAATTGATCTAACCTTGCAGAGCAGATGGATACGCCCGTTTCTGTGTTTCTCACTGGTGAATCCATCTTGCAAAGCTCCTGTCTGAACCGTCTGGGCCCGGCTAGAAAGTGACAGGACCAATCAGCGACAACGGGCAGTATTTTCAGGCGCAGTGGAGTTGTGATGTAAACAAGCAGCTACAAGAGGCCGGTGCAATTATGGCAGAAGACATTAGTGTGAATGCTGCTAAAGTTTTATCAGAACTTGACAACATTTCTCCGTTAAATGAAGAACAAAGAACAGCAGTGAGTTGTTTTCTTTTTTTTTTCAAAAACCACAGAAGTTGTGTACTGACATGTCTACAGTCGCCATGGTTCGCGTTATGCAGCGCTCTATGGAGTTTACTCTTCAGTGGCAGCCATGTCATGTGTTTTGTTGCTCATATTGGCCAGAAAAGATGGGACAGAACGTTCATCCAATCAGCCTCCGAGTTATTTTTTAAAAGCTCTGCCCTTTCCCAAATGCCATCTATGGGAGGTTTACCACATGGATGTAAACAAATCCATCTGGCGTGTCAGGTTATAATTGATCCCACTTTGGAGGAAATTTGGTTATGGCAACAGCTCAGCAGTAGAGGACAAAGTCATCAGCAGTATGTAACAAAGACTGAGGATTCATGAAGCTCCTGCTGCACAGTAATAGTGTTTACATTAATGCCAGTGGAAGTTCAGAACTCTTCAGCGATGGGATCAGCAGAGAGTTGGAGTTTTTCATGCTCCATGAGTAGGGGGGTAAAGCCATACCGTACTGATTCTGTCATGTCTGCAGCTAGGTCAAAGGCTTGGTAACGGTTATCCTGGGGACCCCAGACAGACTCCATCCTCTTTGTCTGCTCAGATGGACTGTGAAAAGTGCTCCGAAACTTTGTAGAAGGCCCCATCACTTAAAAAAGTAATCCAGTGCTTATGTCTGTGTTGAAATCGGCACACCCCAGAGTAACATGCGCATGTGGGCTGGTTGGCAGTGACAGTTTATCATTTCAAACACACAGATTTATTTTCTCACTTAAAGAGAGGCAGAATTCAGCCTGAACAAGTATATCCCAAACTGAGCTGAAAATAATAAAGGAAACAACACACAGCAGGATTTAAGAGCTGATCAATCCTGATCTCACTGTGGAGAGAACCCTTATTGACACACACCCGTTAACAAAAACACACAACACTGACCCTGCCACTAATTTCTTATGAGTTAATACTGAACAGAAATCAATTCATCACACATTAGAGAGCATTTTTATTCATTCAGACAGGAAGGAACAGCTTCTTCTTCTGCCGCTGCTCACAGATAAGATCAGTGGGACAGCTCTGAGCATGTCTAAATGAGTTCAATCTGTTCAAATATTTGATGCACGTTTTTGCACATCTTAACCAGATCACATTATTTACCAGAAATTTAAACACTGAAGTTACATCCTTCAACCAGAATGATTTTCATGGGACTGGTTTCTCATGTAAACAAAGCACCAACAGAAATCAGCGCAGTAATGTTTTATATAGAGGTATGCTTAATTCTTTGTTGTTGTCACTTCAGGTGTAACCTACCTCCTTTAGAAGATGGTTATGAGAAGGATGTTGGTACCAAGACGAGTCTGGTGACGGCAAACCCATCCATCTTTGAAGAGAGGTGAGACAGAGGATGAAATTTACTGCACTGTGTTCAAATCTTCCTCAAGTGGCCCAGGTTCAGGCCACGCCTGTGTCTCCTTTCCTGTATGTTGTTCTAGGCTATCCCTCCCTGGATTCTGAGCCCACCCACTGTCCTATCTCTGACTGTAGGCATAAAAAGTTAAACCTGAAAGAAAGAAAATGTCCATTCAGTCTTTCTCTGCATCTTTATTTTCAGATATGGCTCTCTGATGAGGCTTCGCCGTCCGTTTATGGAGAAACAGCGTACTTATGGTAACGCTTTGCTTCTTCTTTCCCCGTTCCATGCATCCCGCTACACAGCCATAACGCTGAGAGCAGCTTACACCATCAATGACTTTGGCGGTCCCACCCGGCCTGCCTTATTAAACCCCGACTACCACCACAATGTCACCAACTTCTGGCATAAGCAATCCCTGAAAGAAGCTCGGCTGAGCACAGGGTTACTGATGGTGAGTTTGGCCCTTGAACTCTGTGACAACGTGCACCTGTACGGATTCTGGCCCTTCAATAATCACCCCCATGGACTCCATAATCTGAAGCACCACTACTACGACAACAGGCCGCCGAAAACAAGATACCATGCCATGCCTGACGAGTTTGAGCTCCTGCTGCAGCTGCACAGTCGGGGAGTGCTTAAGCTTCATCTAGGTGACTGTCGAGCTGGGAAACAGACAGGAAGAAAGGAAGATGGGGGAGAAGAGAAGAGGGAAAGGAAGATAGGGAGAGAGGAACAAGGAGAAGAGGAGAAAAGGGTGATGCAGAAAAAAAGAGAAGGGCGAGGTGGGGAAGAGAAGAGGCAGAAAGGGAGAAAACAAGCAAAAAAACTAATGATTAAGATGGATTAATGTCTCTCTTAGCCGTAAACTATGTTAAACTTACTTTTTTGGTATTGTCAGTAAGGTGTTACAGTATGTGAAGAATTAGAAATAATAACCATGTATGATAAATGTCTGAAGAAAGGCTGCATGATATTGCAAAAAACAGACATTATGATACTGTCCTGTATGAGATATATATTGCTTTTTTTTTTTTAAATAAAAAATGAAATTAAACCAGATAATAGAAGTGCCTTCTAATGTACATTCACTACAGTTTTCTTACTGGCTCTTCAGGTTATTTTCTGATTTCCAGTATCACATTGTTCAGCCTCCGACACGCACAGAGGATGATAAAGAGATGGAGAAGGTGGATGGAGCGACTCGTTTCTTCATGATCTTTACGGCTAAACTCACCACTGTGTTCCTTAAATGTCTGAACACATTTCTGACAACATTCAAAGTTAAGTTTAGCAGACATGACCAGACCTGATGCACCAAATGGACAGAAGTATTCAGACACCGGCCCATTCAACCAACAGGGACTGTAAGACTTTGTATTCAGATCCATGTCCTTAAATGTGGAGTTTGCCCCCCTTTTGCAGCACTGACAGCCCCCACCCTTACTGGGAGGCTTTGCACAAGATCTAGGAATGTTTCTGTGGATATTTGTGTCCATTCATTCTGTTTATGAAGTCAGGCTCTGATGTTGGACCAGAAGGCCTGGCTCATGATCTCTGTTCCAGTTTACCCCAAAGGTGCTGGATGGGGTTGAGGTACAGGCCAGTCCAGTTCTTCATCAAACCAGGTCTTTCTAGTCCTTCTTTGTGCTCTTGGCCACAGTCATGCTGGAATAGAAAAGGGCCTTCCCCAAACTGTTGACAGCATAGCATTGTCCAGATTGTCTTGGTCTGCTGAAGCATTAAAATTGGCCTTCACTGGAGATAAGGGGTCTAGCCCAACCCCTGAAAACAGCCCCATATCATTATCCCTCCTCCACCAGACTTCACAGTCAGGTAGCGTTCTCCCAGCATCCTCCAGACCCAGACTTACCCATCTGACTACCAAAGAGAGAAGTGTGATTGATCACATTTCCACTGCTCCACAGTCCAGTGTTGGAGTGTTTTACTTTACTTTACTTTGCTCTATCTGACTCTTGGCATTGGATTTGGTGATGTGAGACTTGCATGCAGCTGTTACCATGGAAACCCATTCATGAAGCTCCTGCTGCAGTTTTAGTGTTTACATTAATGCCAGTGGAAGTTCAGAACTCTTCAGCTGTGGGATCAGCAGAGTTGGAGACTTTTATGTATCGTGTGTGTCAGCATCCAGTCTTCTGCTTCATGACTGTGCTGCTGTTCCTAAACTCTTCCACTTCCTAAACAGCTGACTGTGGAATATCCTGCAGGGATGAAATTTCACCAGCCGTCTTATCGTAAAAGTGGCATCATCACAGCGCCATTTAGGAACACTAATGTTTGTAAAAGCAGACTGCATGGCTAGGTGATGATTTTACACACCTGTGGGAACGGGTCTGATTGAAACACCTGAATTAAATAATAAACTAGTGTGGATAAATACTTTTGTCTGTAAAGTGTAGTTAAATTAATGTTTACAGGGTGGAGCTGCTGTGACTTTCACACATTGAAGCTGTAAAATAAGCAGTCAGGCTGTTTCTGTGTCCTGATATTTTTGAACACTTCACTACAAGACTGGAAGAGAAATACTAAAGAATTTAAACTAGGCTTGGGACTTTATCGCGTTAATTAAGATTAATAAATTACAGAAAAAATAACATGATTAAAAAAATAATGCATTTAATCGCAATTTATTTTTGCACTCCAAACCGGTAATACTGATGCACAGGACACAACACGACAAACACCATGGAAACTGATGAGAAGTCATTGCTGGGTTTGGTGGGCTGAAAATTTTGTTTTAAAAAACTACTGGGTAGACACCTGGATAAAAGCACAGGTGTGTGCACATTGTGCAAGAAAGAATTTGCCTATCAGCGGAGCTCTTCTAGCCTCTGCTGCCACCTCAATGCCAAACATGCTGCAGCTAGCACAGACAACGCTCCTAGTTCGAGCAGGCAGTGTCGCCAATCCACACTCGGCAAGGTAACGGGGTTCAGAGCCAAAATGAATAAGTCCACAACTGACAAATTAACAAACTCACTGGCAAATGGATTGAAGTGGACTGTCGACCACTCTTGGATGAAAATCAACATGATTTTGTTGTTTAAGCTCATTTATGTGTCTATTCATTGATTCGGTCATATACCAAAATCCATTTAAATTGAAAAATGTTGCTTCTTGTGTCAAATATTGATATGCGATTAATTGAGATTAATTAATTACAAAGCCTCTAATTAATTAGATTAATTTTTTAAATGGGGTCCCACCACTAATTTAAACACAAAAAACATCAGCTGGCCTACTCTAGAGAAGACTACTGTTTGTTGGTGAGCTATGATCACACTTCTGGAAATTTGCATACGCCTACTTAATTTTGGAAGACGGCGCCCGCTAGTGGCTAGATAAAATGGGTGTGACAACCGACCATGTTCTCCCTTATTATTTACCATAAACACCAAACATGTTGACCATAAACACACCACACTACAGCTGTTAGTAAGCTTGGTAATTAATCTGTCAATTTACTGAGCTGACCCTGAACACATCATAATATTATTACAGGTGAGCTGGTTATGTGAGAAATTATGTAACTGAGCTGACCTTGAACATATCATAATATGCTCATTTAGTCAGCTAATAAACTTTCTTCCTGCCAGTGTCAACAAGGATTGTTTTATTTGGTTACTTTAACTGTTGGGACTTTCTAGAAAGTTTGAGAGCACCTTTCACAGCAGTCTGAGCAGACGAGGAAGACGACTGTCTCAGAACTAAAGCCAACGCTAAGACAGCTGTGGACATGACAGAGATTTTTCTCTGAAGCTGACAGATGAAGGTACTGCATTTTGGTTTAATTTTATTCAAATGGTCAATAATGTGGGAGTTAATGTTCCCCTTTAGCGAGAGGTAATGAGAGCCAGTGTTTGAGCACAGAATATGTGATGGAGAGACATTCAGTCACTGCTATGAAAATGTAAGTGCCAAGCTTGTTAAGAAAAGGGGAATGTTTTTTCCTAGTCACAGAGGTGTTCATGTTTGTGTGGTGCCGTTTTAAATGCTGTTAAACTCTGATCTCTGCTGAATTATATCCTGTGTCCACTATTGTATTTACTGGGAATCTGTTTCTATGACTTGATTGGAGTCCACCTGTGCTAAATTAACCTGATTGGACATGATCAACTGGCGGCTTGGGGGCCATATCAGGCCCCCCAAAGTTTCCTGTCCGGCCCCCAAAGATCTTTAAATTCAGAAAAGGATAAAAAGTAGATGTTGTGGTTTTAAGAGTATCCTTTGGCTTTAAATGTCTGCAGCTGATAAATAGTAGATACCACAAACAATTGATAATGAAATAGTTTTAGAATGACTTAACATTTGATCTGTTTTTACTAAAACTTACTCTCATAATTAGATATTTAAAAAGGGTTAAGGTTGGCAGAAGTGTTGATAAAATGAGCAGATAAAGTGGTGAAAAAGGGTTAGAGAGTAGCAAAATGGGTGGTAAATGGCAAAATGGGTTGTGGAGTGGCACAAAGGGACAAAAAAATGGTAGAAAAAGTTGTGGAAAGAGGATGAAATGTGACAAAAAAAAATGCTAAAATAGGAAAAAAGTATCAAAAATTAGTTACAAATGACAAGAAATAGTGCAAAAAAGTCATGAAAAGGGGTTAAAAAGTGGCAAAAATAGGTAAGAGTGGCACAAAGGTGATAACACATGCAGGAAAAGTGGTTTGAATGGGTTAAAGAATGGCAAAAAGTGTCAAAAATAGGTTAAAAGTGGAAAAAAATTGGTTTTAAAGTTGCAAAAATTGTTCAAAAAATGTAATTAAAGGGGGTTAGAAAGTGGCAAAAATAGAATAAAAGTGGCAAAAATGGATAAGAGTGGCACAAAGGAGATAAAACATGCACGAAAAGTGGTTCAAAGGGGTTCAAATCTTGCAAAATGGGTTGTGGAGTGGCACAAGGGACAAAAAGTGGAAGAAAAAGTTGTGAAAAGAGGTTGAAATGTGGCAAAAAATGGTAAAATAGGAAAGAAGGGGCAAAAAGTATTGAAAATTGGTTACAAATGACAAAATAAAATGCAAAAAAAGTCATGAAAAGGGGTTAAAAAGTGACAAAAATAGAATAAAAATGGCAAAAATGGATAAAAGAATAGCACAAAGGGAATGAAACATGCAGGAAAAGTGGTTTAAATGGGTTAAAGAATGGAAAAAAGTGTCAAAAATAGGATAAAAAGTAGCATAAATGTGTTTTAAAGTTGCAAAAATTGTATTAAAAATTGAATGAAAAGGGGTTAAAAAGTGGCAAAAATGGATGAGTGGCACAAAGAAGATAAAACATTCAGGAAAACAACAAGATGCAAAAAGTATCAAAAAGGGGTTAAAAGTGTCAAAAATGAGTTAATATTAGTACTATAGACCCATTCTCTGGGATTTTCAGCAGCCCAGCTGTTCTGTTGTCAGGACTGTCTCTTTGTGGCCTTCTGCATTACAGATAACAGGGACAGATCTCACTGTTAATGACTCAAAATGTCCTGCATTTTGAAAGAAAATAGAATTACTACTACAATAACCAGACCAAAATATTGATTTAATTTTGTTTAGGTGAAAGTCCGGTCCCCAGAGTTTCTGTCGAGACTAAATCTGGCCCTTGTGCAAATGTACTTGATGACCCCTGTTCTAAAGGCACACACCTCTCTATAGAAGGCCTCACAGCTGACAATGATATCAGAGCGGAAACCAAGGGTCAAAGGTCAGAGGAGCTGCAGAGCTCAGAGACAGAATTGTGGACAGGCACAGATCTGGGGAAGACTACAGAAACATTTCTGCTGCTCTGAAGATTCCCAAGACAACAGTGGCCTCCAGAATTCATGAAGAAGTCCGGACCAACCAGGGCTCTTTTAAGAGCTGGTCACCCAGCCAAGCTGAGTAACTGGGGAAGAAGGTCTGAGAGGAGACCAAGAACCTGATGGTCATTCTGACTGAGCTCCAGAGATCCCTCCCTTTACCATTTCCACCAATGAGAGGTAATGGAGGTAGCTGGGATGGAGGAAGGTTGCAATGGTTGCACTGAGGAGAGAACAGTTTTCAAAATACGACAGCAGCAGATGATTGGATCAAGACATCATGGCGGAAAGGGATTGGCTCAGATTTTGAGTGAGTAGACGTCCATACCAGGAGTCTCATGTATAAAACAGTGCATGGAATGCATACTAAAATTACACGTGCCAAAAACCCCAAATAATTAAGATTTATAAAACTGTGCTCCAAACAATGATCTCTTTATGAATCCCAATCCACCTGAAAATGTGCGTACGTAGCTATGCCTCCTGTTCGGCCCCTATTCTCTCTCACTTGCTCACCCTTTCGCTCTCTAGCTGTGTTTCCATTACAGTTTTTCACAAAATAAAAGCAATATTTCTAAAGGTTAGACCAAGTACAATTGAGCTTTGAATGTGTTTCCACAGTTTGGGCATGAGCCTCATAATTCTCACAAAATCTGATCTCACGAGACTCAAGGAAGGAAGATGGAAGGAAGATAGACGCTCAAAAACTGTTGTGTGTTGGCAACAGAGGATAGTTCAGACCTAATGTCCATATGTAAGGCAAAAACCCCGTTTAAGGGTGTCAGTATGATGCTCAGAAAAGTCTCGGTCTCCTCTTCTGTCCACATGTACCGCGCCATGTTGTCCTGGAGTGAACTGCTCATGTGACACCGTTTGTTACGTCCTGTGACCTGTAAATGCAAAAAAAAAGAAATGTTTCCACTGCACTTTTGCGATTGATTTCTATATCGAAATGTCTAAAAAACCTCCTCATGAGAGCGCAAAAACTTTTCAGTGATATTTGAGAGGCTTTTCGAAATTCAGGTGTTTCCATTACCAGTTATTTATCGCGCATTTCCACGGGTCATGGAAACTCAGCTTAAACCTCTCTTTAAACACTGTGATTTGTCCGTGTATTATGTGGATGTCAGCAAAGGAAAGAAAACAGGTAAAGGCAGACGTTTGTTCTCACAGCCACCTAAAAGAGACTGAAATAGAACGTTTCTCTCCAACTCCGCACAGCTGTGGCGTATGAGCTGGTGCCGTATGACGCTCTGTCAGGATGGATGGATCCAGAGGGATTTTTAAAGAGGCCCATCCTCACTGATTATGTTTGTGGCAGTACGAAACAATATGCCACATTCTACAAATTTTCCCAAATAAAACCAATCAGGCTCAGTGTGTAAGGTTGGAGTGTGTGACATTTTTTTTGATTAAGTATCTGGAAAAAAAAAAGAATCAGAAAATAACAGACTGAATGTGTAAAGACCTTTACTTTCTTGTGTTTCCACCTGTTACGTTTTTGGATCTGAGATCCACCTTGAACGTAATTATTTACTAAGTTTTATGGCTTTATAATTCCAACATCAGTTCTTCTACTGTCTATTCTAGGGAATGGTTTTTCCCAAAATACAACCCACGATAAACTGATGTTGTGTCTGCAGCAGTGACCACGATCTCTGCAGTCTGCTGATTCTCCATTTGAATGAAAGATTGTTTACTGAAACCACCGCCTCAGAGGAACTCTAGAGGATTGTCCCGGAGGTGAAGCCTCAGTATTTGAGCTAAGGTAAAACCATTTTTTACCAAATCAAAGAAATGTAAAACTCAAGGCCTGGGGGCCAAATCCGGCAAGACGATTCATATTTCTGTTCTAACTGGCCCATCAGTCTGAGGTCTGCAGATTTCCTCAAGTATAAAAATGTGAACTTATCCTGATGATTTAAGATTTCCTTGTTAAGTCACAAAATCTAAAAAAGTGAGGAATAAAAATATTTAGATAAGAACTCAGGAATGTGGGAAAAGAAATTAATTTGTGTTTTAATTTCACATTTTCAATTAAGCATCTCACAATTAGGACTCAAACTTAGGATTTTGACTTTTAATTTCATACTTTGAGCATTTCAACTCATAATTTTGACTTCTCATATAATATTTTGACCTTTTGAACCAATTATTTTGTATTTTACCTCATATTTTCAACTCCAAACTTTGACTTCATAATCCCAGTTTGACCTTTTAGACTCAATTTAAAATTTTGAATCATATTTTGACTTGATTACAGATTTTGCTTCATATTTGACTTTTTAAACTTATGACTTTAATTTTCTTTCTAATATATTTGCCATTAAAAAACATTATTTTTCTATTTCGATTTCGTGTTTTGAGCTTTTTGAACTCATAAATTTACTTTTCTCAGATTATGAGTCTTTAAACTTATCTTTTTTTTTAAACTTATCTTTTTTTTTTTAAACTTATCTTTTTTTTGCCCTCTTAATTACATTTTACTGCCTTTTCTTGTTCATCCCCTGTTTTGTTTTTACTCCTTTCTGTTTGTCTTTTAATGTCCCACGTCTTTAATTTTGGTCCTCAGTCTCAGCCTGTGTAGCAGGGTTCCTGCATTGCCTGGGTTCCTATCCTATCGCTCTATGGTACTGATGTCTGTCTTGCCTGCATCCTGATGATGTTCATGATGTCTTAGTTGTGCAGTATGGCTCATGTCTGCACTCTGACTGACGTCTGTGATGTCTTAGTTTGCATGGCATCTCATGACGTTTAGGCTTTGTGTATATTGATGTTGATAAATTACTATCTCATCCTTATTTTTGGTTAGTTCTTTTTAAGTGTTGGATTCTGCTGATGTTGTCTGCCTGTCACATTATGTCTTCGTGTCTTGGGTTTGTTGCTTTGTTTTCTGTTTGCTTTTGCACTTGTCAAAGCACTTTGTAAACCCATGTTTTTAAAAGTGCTATACAAATAAAGTTATTATTATTATTATTATTTTAACTTTTTAAATGCCAAAATCATTTATCATCAGTGTTAATTTCCTCTTTCATATTTTATTATTGGTGAAACAAGGTTGTCAGTCTGTGGTTAAAAAGGTGACCCTGTTAGGCCCTCGGGTTAGTCCTGAATCCAGAATCTGGCCCCTGCTGTGACTGAGTCTGACACCCCTGCTTTAGATAAATCTCAGAGGCTTCACTAAGGGGTTAAAAGCATTTATGAAGATCAGATGAAAGGTGATTGATTGTGGGGTTTATTTCTGTGATATGATCTCAGAAATCTTTCACTTTGACATGTTCTTAGCTGTTCAGTGGCATGACTTGGACATCAGGAGGTATGAGGAGACAGCTCTTCTCTCTGCTGTTGACTTCACTGTTTTTGGGGAGCCTGCTGATCAACGTGGTCTGGGACAGCTTCCAGGACGGGTAAGTGTGGGACTATTTTTGTAAAAATTCAAACACAAGGCTGGATTTGGTTGAACTTTGATCACAAAGATAAATAGATGATGACTGAGCAGCAGAGATGAGCAAGTGTCTCTTACTGGAAGTCCAAGACTTTTATGGCTAATATAAAAAAAAAAATCATAAAAATGACTAAAGTCCAGTTCGTAATGTTTTTGGTCTTTTATAGTTGCGCCATCAGACTCCTCGTCCCGTCTTGGCAGACAGTCTGGCAACACTGCAAGTGTGATCCGACCAATCATCTTACTGTGTGTCTGTCTTTGTGGCTGTGAGCGAGTTTATAGAGGGTCGCTTTGGAGGCATGACAAGGAGTGTCGGTCATGACCAAGGCCACAAGAAGCGTTCAAATAATGATACAAGCATGAAATTTGGTACATGTACTCTTAAAGGTCTACTCTTTTCAAAAATAACGCTGGCCACACAAAAATCCAAAATGGCGCTCATTTGACCACATTTTGCTTTATTATTATTTTTTTTTTAATTGTTGCCTGATGAATTTTTTTAAGATAAAAATGTTTCTTGATAACCAGCTTCATGAGTTTTGCTTTAATTATTGTCATAACATAAAATTTTATTACAAAGATCGCATCCAAGATGGCCGCCATTAATTTAAAGTATTCATTCCTAGGCAACTACTGAACATATATGCATAATTTTTTGGTGTACACATACTCTTCCTGCAGACATTCGTAGCGCTCCATCTCTGGACATTTTCAAAAAACGTCTCAAGCACCACCTGTTCACCACAGCCTACAGTCTTCACTAAACCACCCCTTACACTCATCCTACCCCTCACATAGTTTGTCAATGTGTATGTGTTCCTGTAAAGTGTCCTTGGGTTTCTTGAAAGGCGCTATATAAATTCAAGATATTATTATTATTATTATTATACATTTTTTGGGTCGTAGAATCCAAAGGAGCCATTTTCACATTTATAAGTACAGAGGTGAGGCAATGATGAGAGCTTAAAAATGCAGTAGAGTGAATGTCAGCACACAACCAGGGCACACTGGTGACATCGCTGCTGTGTAACTCAGCTGATCTAGCTTTACTAATACTGTAGTATCAGACTAGTAGATGTAGTTTAGTTTAGTGTCCCTACTGCTGTCTAACAGCCCCATATCAATTAGCTAGTAAACAGTAGTTGGTAGGTATTAGATATAGTTAGATAGACGCACCTGAATTGACAGGTTGTGCCAGCGCAGGAGAGCCGAGCCAAGGGTAAGGGGGCTCTACATGACTTAGTCGTGTAGTTACCCGGATGGTGTACAGATCACAAGGGACTTAAATGGCACTGGATGAATGGTCAGGCTAGGTGTAGGACACCTAAAGCTAGTTGTATCCCATACAGGAATGTGTGTGTAATTAGGTTAAGTTGGTAAAAGGATTAATCTTTGACCTTAATCAGAAGTCAACACAACAGATTCAAAGTCCATGTTTCCCAAAATTAGCCTGACTGGTCAAAATGTCTTTGCCAAAGACAAAAGAGGTGAAGATGTAACATCACCCAACACATTATGCCCTTGAACATGACGGTTATGCCATGCTGGCTACCAGTATACCAATGTTTAAGAAACCCAGGAAATGCCATTGATCCTGGATCCAGCAAGGCTGGATGAGGGTGATGGAATTTTATTTCTTCATCTTTATTTCTAATGGTGCTTTTTTGTACTAACATGAACGTATATATACAGAGCTTAACAAATGTATTAGACCAACTGTCATAAAAACAAGAAAAATAAATATTTTAGAAATCTTTCAAAAACTTGTTTAAAACTAAAAATGTTGTTGTTATTTATTTGGCAGATAACAAACTGAAACAACTAAATAGTCCTTTTTCACACATAATAACCAAAAACCTTCATATTGTGTATGGCCTCCTTTGGCCTTGATAACAGCTTCATTCTTGCTGCCATTGTTCTTATGGACTTTTCCACAGTCTCTTTTGTCATTGAGCTCCCCTAACCCACAGACTTGCTTTAGATCAAACTTTTGTGCCATCAATCTTTGAATCTACTAAATCCCAAATTTGTTGAATAGGATTCAAATCCAGACTTTGACTTGGCCAGTCCATCAGTTCCAGTACTCCAGAGTCCTTTTTCTTGGTCACATAGTCTGTGCACAGCTCTGAAGTCTGCTTGGGGTCATTGTCTTGTTGGTATATGAACCCACGACCAATCAGATTCAGTCCAGAAGGGATTCCATGATGCACTAATATGCTGTGGTAGACGTTCTTGTTCATGACACCGTCCATTTTCATTCATTTGTCCACGCTGTATCTACAAATGGAACCCCGTACCATAATGGAGTCTCCACCGTGTTTCACTGTGGGTGCATCTGGCATCAAAACCTTCTCCAGCTTTTCTGCAGACATAAACACGACCATGCTGACCCAAGAGTTCGAACTTGGACTGGTTCGTCCAGAGTACCTTCTTCTAGTCATCAACAGTCCAGTGTTTGTGCTCCCTCGTAAATCTGAGGTGTTTCTGGATGTTTGCAGGCTCAATAATGGCTTCTTAGCAGCTCTTCTTCCCTTTAAGCCTTGTTCCCTCAGTCGTCTGCTTATGGTCATTCTGGAGACTTTCTCAGACTCTGATCTAGAAGATTCATCTCTGCCTGAAGATCAGCAGTGCTCTTCCTTCTGTCTCTAGTACTTCAAACCTTGAGGTGTCTGACATCTGCTTCAGTTAACTTTGGTTTCCTGCCTCTTCCTTGGTGGATTTTCTAAGAACCAGTCTGGGCAGTTGGCTCCAAAGCATACTTGACCACACTGTGAGAACACTTTATGTCTCAGAGACCATCCAGCATCATGAAGTGCTTTAATGCGGACTCTTTCATTTTCAGTCAGCTCTCCACGTTTTACCATTTTGAACAGGAATGAGGAATTTCAAACTGAATTCACCCAAATTTGAGCCGGCTCACTGGGCTTCTCTGAAGTCAGAAATGAATCAAGCATAACATTCAACCACTAAAACTCATTTTTCTCTTCAGAAATGCAAGTAAATAACTATAATTTGACATATTAATCAAGAAATATTAATGTGCTTTACTTTTTTTCCATTTTTTTTGTAAATCAGCAAATTTGAAAATTCATGGATAACAATAAAAATTCTATTTTAGCATTAAAAATATCATTTGGGTTAAAGAGCTTCCACATATTGGTGTATTAACCATTGCAGAAACATCAAAAATGATTCTGGTAATTACCAATGCTGTTAATTTAGGGCAGCTGTGGCAGAAACCTTACTTTGGTTAGGGTTTGGGTGGTCTAATACGTTTGTTAAGCACTGTACGTATGTGAATTGTTTCCTATGCACCATTCCTATACGCCATTAGTAAGATCTTTCACTTCGAGAAGTTTTAGTATTCACACCTTGGTGGGTTAGTGTGTGTGTGTTAGTGTTTTTTTAAATGCCATGGTGTAATAGTCACTATTCAGCGTACATTGGGTACCAGAAAATACCTTTGAGTTTTGACCCTGGTGGTTATTTACGATGGTGAAAACAAAAATAAAAATCATTATTATATGGCTGTGTTATTATTTTTTCCTTGGCACCTGCACTATTCGATTCACGTGAAAATGGGGTTACATTAACCAATAAATCGATGCCACATTCTTGACTACACAGATCATTGCTGGTTCTGACTGAGACCTTCTTGATTACTTTGACATCCATTAGAAGTACGATGAAATGAACAGTGTACCATTGCTGAACTTTGGCCTTCTTTTGGAACTAACATGGCAGCTAACAAAATCTTTGAATGTAAAACTTTAAGTTTTTTATAAAGTTTTCCTTTGAATCACCTAACCTTGAAAATATGGGTTTAAGCCAGGATATGCATAGATCTGTGTACTTTTCTTTGTTGGATAAATAACTTTGGAAGGCAGGATCAAACAAAATAGGCAACATTTTCAAATGAAAATATGTTTCATGGCAGACATCCTTAATGCCGTTTTTGATGCAGCAGTTCAGGTGGACTTTATGGTTATTGGAACAAGTCCATTAGATTCTCTGACCTGAAAAAGGTAGGATTAGACACAACAATCATTTATCTATCTCTATTAGTAGCTGAGATATGATGAAATTTGTCTTTTGCGGCAGCCATCTTGGACGCCATCTTGGTTAAAGTCTAATATGCAACTGCCATGGACAAAATCAGCTTCACTTGCCATTTTAGTGTCCAAAAAACTAGACTTGGACAATAAGTGTTTTTTTTTTCTTTTTAGTTTTTAAACCCATTACAATGGGGCTCAGAGTGACGTGTCGGCCATCTTGGAAAACAGTCCCCATCTTGGATTATTGCGTGTTTTTTTTTTTTGTTTTTTGTTTTTAAGTAGGCTTTGAAGAGTACATGTACCAAATTTCATGCTTGAATCACCATTTGAGCGATTATTTCACTTATCTGCTTCACTATGAGGGGAGATAAGGGAGAGAGCTTTCTGGGGCCCATGGAGGTCAGCGAATCAAGTCAAGCTGTGATAACCATGTTTGATACTTCCCCTGAATAATTATTATCATGGGAAAACAAAATGAAGTTTATCTATTTATGCCGTGATACAGTTTAGCTGTAACTTTCATAAACAAGAATGACCTCTTTTGGTAATGTTCCCAAACTTCTTCTGTCAGTAAGCCCCATTTCTTCATTAAAAGAAGAACAAAGAACAGCAGTGAGTTGTTTTCTTTCCAGAAATGACAAAAGTCGAGTACTAACATGTCTACAGTCGCCATGGTTCACGTTATGCAGTTCTCTATTGAACTTACTCCTCAGTAGCGGCTGGGTCACGTGGTTTGTTGCTCTGATTGGCCCATAAAGATGTGACAGAACATATATCCAACCACAACCACAGTTTTTTTTCGCAAAGGCTCTGTATTAGAGGGTCTCCAGATGGATGTGTGAAACAAATCCATCTGGTGTGTCAGGTTAAGATGTCAGTCTGCTGATGCAGCTCTGCACAGCTCTGAAAGTATCATCAATCACTCAATCTGTCTGGTAGCAACTGATGGGGGTCCTTTTAAACAACCTGTCCTCACATACAGATCAGGTCGTACCAACCCCAAATTAGTGGGAGATAACAAAAATGCATCACAAATGAAAGCTCAGGTTTCAGGAGGATAAAACAGCAAACATTTCAAGTTCTGCAGTCTGATCAGTGTGAAGCACCAAAATGTACATTCTCAGCACGCTTTCCTATCATAATTCATTTTTTGTCTTCTTTTCCATCTTTCTGAATGTCTTTTTAATACAGTTACACGTGTGGACGTGAATATTTATCTGCTCAATTTCAACCCTTCATACTTCCACTGTGGCACATGTTCAGGTGTAGTTTGTGTGGCATCCTAATGAGGTTAACCTGGGTTAACATGGAAATGCAGAGAAGAATTTACATGAGTTTTGTTTTACTGAACTGTCTGGTTTCTGCCTCATCTGTCCTGTTGTCTCTCTTTTTCTCCTCAGCAATGTGATCCGTCGCTCACCGGCCCCTCAGAGGAGACGGGCCCCCAGGACCTATGAAATCTGTGAGGGCTGCAGGTGAGAGCAAACTGCTTTGTTTGTGTGTGTTTCATCTTTACAACATGGTTTACGCAGCCATGAAATATTCGTTCACTTTTCCTTCAGGGCCACCGTAGAAAGCAGCCTTGGTTGTGTATGTGATTGTGTGTCTTTGTGTCTTTGTGTCACACAGGGAGCTCATTGAGAAAATAATGCAGCATTATAATAAAACCTGGTGGAAACAGGAAGACAAGTACCAAAAATTCAGGTAAATAAAGCGTCTTTGTTGATAAAGAACTCTGACAGCAGTAAACATGTCTAAGCCAGCAGTGATAGTCAGGGCATGCTCCAAGTGTGGACAGATTGTGAGTTTTTACCCTTTGAAAGCTGCAATGGCTAATAAAACCTGAAAATACATTCAATAGGCCCGGGGGCCAAATCCAGCCCTTGGAACGGTTATATCTGGCCCACAAGATCATATCATAGAAAGTAGTCCCACCAGTCTGAGGTCTGCAGATTTCCTCCAGTATGAAAATGTAAACGTAACCTTGATGATATCAAATATCCTGAAGTCATGAAGTCGTAAAAATAATGAGATAAAAAGAAAAGTGGGAAAATCATTTGTGTTTTCATTTCATGTTTTCGATTTTGCATAGCACAATTATGACTTCTAGCTATTATTTGGACTTTAATCCTATTTTTTGACTTTTTAAATGTATTATTTTAACTTTATATCCCACATTTTGACCTTGTACATTTATTATTTGGACTTTAAGCTAATATTTAGGCTTTTTCAATGGTTTATTTTGATCTTTTATCTCATATTTTAACCTTGTCAATTTATTATTTTGACATTCGTCTAATATTTTGCCTTTTTCTATTTATATAATTGACTTTTGATCTCATATTTAGGTTCACAATTTTAAATTTCAAGTCATATTTTGGCCTTAAAAACATGATTGTGACTTTCTTTTTTATATATTTGCCTTTTAAAAGTGTGATCTTAACATTTAATTTTGTGTTTTGACCTTTTGCACTAGTGATTTAGACTTTTCCTCTCAATATTTGAGCCTTTTAACTTATCATTTTGACTGTTTAAATCTCAAAATCATCTATCATCAGTACTGATTGCAAAACCGGCAAAAATGAGGTTGATGGTTTGGTTTAATTTGGACCCTGTTAGGCCCTCAGGTTAGACCTTAATCCAGAATCTGGCCCCGTCTGTGATCGAGTTTGACACCCCTGGTCTAATGTGATTGCATGTCTAGTTAGAAACAAGAATGATCACATTTGTTCTTTTTTTTAAGCCACAATCATCAAGATTTGAAAAAAAAAGCGTTAAATAAGTGGCTTTTTGTGTAATTACAGTGAAAATATGTTTTCCATCACATTCTAATGTTTTCAGATGCTCCTGTGCTGCAGAGCAGGTGCAGTACCTGGTTAACCACCCCCAGCTTTGTTGTGTTCAAAACTTGAACTGAACCCTAAAAACTGCAAACCCTGCATAGTAACATGAGTCTTGGGTCTAACAAAGTTGTTGTGGTTTACCAGATCTCAGCTTAAGTGTCAGTGCAACGGTTTTGACAACGCCATCCTCACCCAGGCCAACGCTCCGGTGGGATTTGAGATTGTTACCGACAGGAAGAGGAAGAAGACCGTTGAGGTGACCCGGGAGCTCTTCAGCCTCCTTGCAAAGGTGAGGTGATCATCACTCATGGATAGTACCACAATGTTCATAGAGAGTAACACTTACAGACAGGGTGTGAATTGTTGAAAAACAGTGGGGGAAATATTTTCTAAAAAGAAGGAAATAAAGCGCACCTTGCGACTGGCCTTAAATCCGTCGGTGGGAATGCACTGTGCACTTTCACGCCCACTCTCCCCTGATGGTTTTTGAGTCGAGCGACTGGTTTGCAGTGTGTAGTTTGTGAGGACACAACAGCTGACCTCAGCTTAATTAGCTACTCCTGACGTGGATGAATATCTTGAGTAAACACTCGCACAGCAAGAGCAGATTCCCGAACATCAGGGCATTTTCCCTGTGCAGACTTTTCTCAGCTGAGCACCAGATGATCCACGAGGGACCAAGAGACAGAGGGCTACAGGTAGAGGAGAGAAACTCAAGTCTCAACAGGTAAAAGTCAGCAGACTTTTTCATGGTTTTAACATCACCTTTGCCTAATTGATCAGTCATTGATCCTGCTGGGAGTCACGTGATTTCACTACTGGATTAACGTTTCTTTATGATATGACAAAACTGGCAAATTAAAGAAGGAAAGACAGGAGTTAGAGCTGAATGTTCCTGGCTTACCTGATTGTCTTAAAGCCAAAATCAAATTGATCTAAGCTCAGACTGACGGTGCAGTTCACCGCTCTTTTCCCATGACTCTCTCTCTCTCTGCCAGCCATCAATAAACAAATTTATCAGGTAATAGGCTGACACCTAACCCTTAAGCTCAGCCAAGGGTTCTACAGGCATGAGAGTTCCCTTCCACAGGAAGGTTGATGGCTCCTTTTTGGGAGCTAAGGCTCTGGTCAGGTCATATATGATGGTTTTCTTGACCTGTCCAGGGGCTGGGGGCCAGAGTCAGGACTGCAGTCCGTATCCCTGGGCTAGTAGGAAAACCACCCAGGGACTAGCTGGCTGGCTGCTCAGAAGATCAGCTGACGCCTGGCCCCACCACCTCAGTTTCTGGCCCCTGGCCTGTAGGGGCTCCAGGGGGCCAGTGGTTTATGGTGTTACGAGATCCAGGATAAAACACTGAGTATTGAAAAGTTACGAGGACTGTTTTAATCCTGTCTGACTTCAAACTGCAGCTCCTTACTCACTCGTATCTGCTGTAGTGTTAGGGCTTGTGGTTTCCTGCACCTAGCATGCTTCAAGAACTCTGAGGTTCAACATAACCCTACATCAGCCCCTCCCTGGTGTGTGTGTGTGTGTGTGTGTGTGTGTGTGGGGGGGGGGGGTGTGTGTAAAAATGAGCCTGCTGTGTTTTAGAAAGAACAGAGAGAGGAGCCGTGAACCCTTGAGACTCACCTACGAGGGGCCTTGTGTGGACGGAAGAAAAAACCCTCCTGCGATGGATTTCCATCCACAATCATTCCACAAAAAAACAGAAAAAAATTCAAATCCTCAAAAGTGTGTAAAGTTAATCCAGAAATTTTGTTGACAAGATCCAACCAAGAACTAAAATTGGGGTTTAAAAACCTTTTTATTTTGACAAAGCTTTAGCAAAAATATGTACCAAAAAATACTCAAGAATTCAAAAATCAAACCTGAGTTGATTAGACTCAGCAAATTTTATTGAGGATTACAGGCATTTACAGCAAAGAAAAAAAAGGATTATATGAAAATTTAAATGATTATATGAATAAAAAAAGATTTAAAGGTCAATTTTAAAGCAAAAACAAAACATATTGGTTCAACATGAGAATATAGGCACCAAAAATTCAAAATGGTTGAAAACTCACGAGTTGAAACCACAAAAGGAAGCTTTTGGTTAAATGTAGGTCTCTACCCCAGACCATAAAAACTGTTTAATCAGCTGATGCTACCGTCGGTGAGCAAAATACCAGCACGGATCTCCCTGGCTTTTAATAGCCACTGGGTAGTACTTGTTAGCTTCTCATCATGCCCTCTTTTGTAGAGGGGTTTCCTTTCAGCTTACAAGTAGTAACGACCCTTAACTGGTAGGTTCACCGGTAGGAGTTATCACTGATCACCCCACAGAAGGTCTCAGGACTGAGGAACCTTTACATGCCAATTGGGACTTATGGTTGGACTCTGCAGGAGAGCCACGACAGGAAATTTGAGGCCTTTTTTCAAGGTACGCTAGGCCTCCGCCCTTACTGTGACTCAGGGTGCTTTCACACTAGGGGTGCGGTCCTGGATCTGAGTGCACTTGAGCTCAAAGTCCAGTTTGTTTTGGTAGTGTGAATGCAAACAAACCATGCCCAGGCACCGGGCCCGGGCCCACATGGGGAGGTGGTCTCGGGCACGATTCAAGTGGACTCTGGCACGGTTCAGATGGGATGTGAATGCAACCGCGCCCGGATACGGGACAGAGCACCTTATCAGCTTTATAACGTCATGTAAAAACTAAACTTCTTTCCACAGCACGGCAGTTTGTTCACATTTTTCCTCAATAAAGGGCTGAAATCATCAGAATCTAGTCAATAAACGGTCTGTTGTTACTCACCTTACAGATGAACACAGGTTGTCAGTGAGAGGAGGTGCAAAGGCAGTAAAAGTCTCCTGTCACCTCAAAAACCGCTGTATCTGCACAGCGCGAGCCCATTTAATCCTCTGAGCTGTAGTAGATGTGCAGATACGAAGAATGAAGTTGCTGGCATCTTTAAAGTGATTTTAATCATTCATGGCTGCAGGATGGACTTTTTGCCAGATCAAAACAAAAACAATCTTCAAGTCATGACCCCAGTGGTTGCCATTGTAGCTTCTTCTTCTTTCTCCTCCTTGGCGGGGTTGTAAACCAGCTACATGCATACTGCCACCTGCTGTTTCAGACTGAGTCCATGTGCAAGTGGGCCCGGGTACGGTTCGATGTTGCTAGTGTGAAAGTAAGCCTGCGGGGGAAGGGGGAGAGGGAGGAATGGCACCGTGGTGCAGTTTGAAACAACTGGACCTAATGTGAAGGTCCTGACTTTAGAGGAAAACCCTTTGTTGAATCTAAGTTTAGAATTTAGAAGGTCACTATAGTTTACCGGATCTCAAAGTTCATCCAAAAGATCATCTGCCGAGGTAAAAGAAGTTCACACAAAGCAAAAACCCCCCTTGCTGTGTTTAGAAGTTCACCCAAAGGTCTCTTGTGGTTTCACCTGTGCTCTGCTCGCATCATCAAGAAGCTCTTCACATGTCTGTGAGTCACAATTCTTTTTTTTTTTTTTTTAAGTGGATAACCTTTGTACACCCTTCTATTGCCAGGAACAATAGCGAGAAGAAAGAAAACAAAACCACGTACGAAAATAAACCTGCCTGTTGCTGGGGCAGATTTAAGACATGTCATACTCTGTTATATCACCTTAAAAAGCCTCAATAAAGGAGCTTTAAGCCATGCTACAGTTCTTTCAGCTTCAGGACAGTAATTTAATAACACCAGAACATCAACTCTCTCAACAATGGTTCAGGTTTGAGACTGCTCTGGGGGGCAAGCGTGCAGAGGTGCAGAAGCCCTGGGCAGAGCGCCGCCTGGGGTGCTGTGATGGATGCTGAGGCCTCTGGTGGAAGCAGAGGACTGAAATTAGTGATGCACCCCTGTGAAAGCCTACAGGAATGCATTGCCAAAACTGTGTGCTGAAGCATCCAATGAAGCAGGGAGGCAGGTACAGCAAGCATAAGGTGGGACATAGTTTCTTATCTACCCAATGTGAGCCATCATAAGCCTTGGACCGGAGGTTGTCCATCACCCTACTCTGAGGATTGGCACACTACATTCTGCTTAAGATTATCATTAGGAGACTTGGATGCTCCCTGCATGGCTGCAAGGGCCTAGCCATCTGATATAGCATGGCACAGGGCCCTTGAATCTCAGCTTCTCTTCCAAGGGGGGAAGTCAGGGTTGTTAGGGCCACAGGCACTGTCCATTAGTGGTTTTACCTGGAGAGGGTCCAGCTGCAGACAAGCAATGGTTAACCGGACAGTCGTTCTCCATCCAGCATGCAACCAGCGATACATGAGGAACAGATCCTCTAATGACACCAGGATGTGTAGACTCGTCAGCGGGAGTCATGTGACCTTGTTGGTAAAGTTACTTGACCTGTGCATGTGGATGTCTCTGGAGGTCAGGAAAGAAAAATAGGACTTTGAGTCTTCAATAACACTGATATAACCTCGAAATGAAATGAATTAAACAATATCAACATCATGATTGTTTGGTATGACATTTTCCACTGGTATTTATTGCAGGAGCATCCTTTCTTAAATAAAACATGGGACACGTGTGCCGTTGTTGGGAACGGAGGGATCCTGGAGGACAGCCGCTGTGGAAAGAAGATCGACTCAGCTGAGTTTGTCATCAGGTGAGAGAGAGGTCCGCTGTGGTGGACTGAAAGCTCAATAGATGTCTTAAATCAGCTTTGATTATTCTTTATATTAACAAAGTATTTGGAAATGACCAAGTGACATACTGGATCAGTTAAATCACGGGTGCCAAACTCAAGGCCCGGGGGCCGAATGCGGCCCACGGTGTAGTTTTACCCGGCCCGCAAGATCATATCTTAATTAGAAGTGGCTCATCAGAATGAGGTCTGCAGATTTCCTCCAGAATAGAAATGTAAATTTAACCTTGAAGATTTAAAAAAATCCTTAAGTCATAAAAATCTGAAAAAGTAAAGAGTAAAAAAATTACAAAAGTCAATGAGGGAAAGAAATTGATTTGTTTTCATTTGTTTTCATTTTGCATCCCAAGATTATGACTGAAACTTAAGATTTTGACTTTTAATTTTGTATGTTGACCTTTAGGACTTATAAATTTGACTTTTTATCCCAGATTTTGAGTCTTTAAAATCATGTATTTATTTAGCATGTATTTGACATGGACGCACAGTAACACTGATGCTGTGATATTTAATCATTTTGACTTTTTTATACATTTTAAAATCATTTGTCATCACTGTTTAATTTCCTCTATAATTTATTACCTGTGAACACACAGTTTTCGGTTAAATCTTGACCCTGTTAGGCCCTCAGGTTAGACCTAAATTCAGACTGTGGCCCCTGCTGTGATTGAGTTTGACACTCCTGAGCTAAATATTTGAGTCAGTGGGTAGAGCAGGTCTCCATATACAAAAGCTTTAGTCCTCAGTGACCTGTCATGTCTCAGAGCTCCCTGTGTTTCCTGTCTGTCTCTCTTCAGCAGTCTGGTCTAGATAAAGGCCAGGACCCCCCTAAATTAATTTTGAATATATACAGCACATTCAGAAAGTATTCAGATCCCTCCACTTTTTAAAATCTTGCTATTTTAAATGTTAAATTTTGTTATTTATTCTCATTGATCTACACTCAGTACCCCATCATGACAAAGTCAATACAGAATTTTTGAGGTGTTTGCAAATTTATGAAAAATAAAAACTGAATTATAACATTGACATAAGTATTCAGGCTTTGTACATCAACTCTGTAACTGTAGGTCAGGTTCCTCCATGTCTCTGATCTTTGCTGAGATGTTTCTACACTTTGACTTGAGTACACCTGTGCTAAATTAACCTGATTGGACATTATTCTAAAGGCTCACACCTCTCTATAGAAGGCCTCACCGCTGACAATGATATCAGAGCAGGAACCAAGGGTCAGAGGTCAGAGGAGCTGCAGAGCTCAGAGAGAGGATTGTTGACAGGAACAGATCTGAGGAAGGGTACAGAAACATTTCTGCTGCACTGAAGGTTCCCAAGAGAACAGTGACCTCCAGAATTCTCACATGAAGAAGTTTGGGCCAACCAGGACGCTTTTAAGAGCTGGTCGCCCAGCCAAGCTGAGTAACTGGGGAAGAAGGTCTGAGAGGAGACCAAGAACCTGATGGTCACTCTGACTGAGCTCCAGAGATCCTGTATGGAGATGGGACAAAGTTCTAAAAGGACAACCATCACTGCAGCCCTCCACTGATCTGGGCTTTATGGAGGAGACGAGAGATAAAGATTCTCCTCAGCTGAATCGAAAAAAATCATCCCACCCATAATCCTCCCTCATCAGACCGGCTTCATCAAAGGCAGACAATCATCCATCAACACTCTTCATTTAATGGACTAGTCAACACTACAACACACACCATCATCATCACACTAAATGCAGAAAGGACATTTGCTAAGTTAACTGATCATTTCTTTTCTCCACAATGCAAAAGTTTGGCTTTGGAGGAATCATTTGTTAATTGGTTTAAAATTCTTTACACTGCACCTTTAGCCACTGTCGCAAACGGACTAACCTCACAACCATTCACACTAGGAGTGTGAGAAACTATCCATACGCTGATATTTCATGGCGCAATACTGTATCGATATTTTAAAATGCAGTATTGATATTTTTTATTAATAATTTTCTTTGTTGGTGCGGTAGTTTGTGGTGTTATTTCACCCCCTGGCCGCTAGTTGGTGGCACCTGCCACCAACCAGCTGCAAGCAGTTGACTCTTCCCTCTTCTCCTCTGCTTTGATGAAATCACGCAAGACTTCTGGTCTGAGTGAGCCGGTTGCTCATGCCTACCCAGCAGTGCAGCTTCTGCTGCATGTGTAGTGGATATGTGGACTTATTGTGGACGACACGACGAACCTGAGTGCGATACATCATAGCGGTTGTGAAGCTTGCTGAAGCTACTGCTCATTTTTACTCATGCCACCATAATTACCCAGTCAATACTGTGTTTTTTTGTAAGAACCTGTGCCATCGTAGTGTCATAGGATTGACGGCTTACGTAGAAAATAAAAAAACACTGGCCCATCACGCCATGCCCTCCTCACAACACAATCCATCAGTCCTTAAAGCTGACATGAGGATCAGTCTTCCTCCACAAGCACCTTGTCATTACGTTGAGACATACAAGCTGACATACCATGAAATATAAAAGATTTTAGTACATTTACTCTATATTGATTTATTTTTCCACTTTTCTTTTAGAAATCCTAAAAGCATTCTAATTCATTACAACAAATGGGAAAAATCCTCATCTTTAAATTGCACAAAAAAGGTTAAAACTCTAGATGATGCAGGACCATATACAGAGCTTACATATGTATTAGAGCACCCTAACCCTAACCAAAGTAAGGTTTATGCCACAGCTGCCCTAAATTAACAGCATTGGTAATTACCAGAATCATTTTGATGTTTCTGCAATGGTTAATACACCAATATGTAGAAGCTCTTTAACTCAAATGATATTTTTAATGCTAAAATAGAATTATTATTGTTATCCATGAATTTTCAAATTTACTGATTTACAAAAAAACTGAAAAAATACTAAAGCACATTAATATTTCTTGATTAATATGTCAAATTATAGTTATTTACTCGCATTCCTGAACAGAAAAATGAGTTTTAGTGGTTGAATGTTATGCTTGATTCCTTTCTGACTTCTCAGAGAAGCCCAGTGAGCCGGCTCAAATTTGGGTGAATTCAGTTTGAAATCCCTCATTCCTGTTCAAAATGGTAAAACGTGGAGAGCTGACTGAAAATGAAAGAGTCTGCATTAAAGCACTTCATGATGCTGGATGGTCTCTGAGACAAATATGACAGGTGGTCTAATACATTTGTTAAGCACTGTATATAAATTAAAAATAAATTGAAAATTAAAAATATCGCAATATATCGCCTTGCTCATAGTATCGCAGTATCTTGATATCGGCACCCCTGTATTACAATACGTATCGTATCACCAGATTCTTGCCAATACACACCCCTAGTTCACACTACAGGGGGGACTAGGCAAGGATGCCCACTCTCTCCCTCACTGTTCGCCATCTTCATAGAACACCAACATCCATAGCTGCTCATAGCATCCACCATTCTTACCCTGTTATTGTGCATATCATTTGTTCTTGCACCCCAGAAATTCTAAGTTTGCATCATCAAACTCTGACATCAGACTTTGGAGGGAAATGGAATGCATCATTAGATCAAGCCAGCAAGTGGAGAGCAAAGGATGATGGGCATGCAAGAGCTGATGGGAACTGTAGTCCCCACTTCCCTTTGCGTTGCTCCACTAAAAAACTACACTTTGCCATGAAGGCCAACTGTCTAACACTATCACATGTCCATAATGGTAGTTGGAAGCTTCTGTCACCCCGTTATCAACGACACCATTATATCTCTAATAGTTAACATTTTTCGTTTATTATGACAGGATGCGACCGCTTCTGCTGCTGTTTCTGCCAGATTAGAATGGGAGGGCAGCTCTGTAGAAGTCTGAAGGATTTTATTCTCAATAAATATTACATATTCACGTGTCATAGTCAAATCCCTTTATTTAGTGTGGATGTAAATGCTGATGTTTGATTTCTCAATCAGAATAATGAACATAGGCTTGAATACAGTTTGCTCATTTAAACTCAGTGTTAACTGAAACCAAAACATTATTGTTTCATATAAACATCTGTTTAACTTCTTTTGAATTCAGGTGCAACCTTCCTCCTTTAGAAGACGGTTACGAGAAGGATGTCGGTACCAAGACGAGCCTGGTGACGGCAAACCCATCCATCTTTGAAGAGAGGTGAGACGGAGGATAGACTGTGTAGTGCTGGTGTGGGAATAAAAGAAGATGATCCGAGTACTGACACAGGCTTAGGGTAGACGCCATCTTGGATTCTCTCTCTTTTGCTTATCTAGTTTTATTCAGTAGTCTCCTGTACAACAGTGCCACCTAGTGGTATAAAGTAGATTAAACTGAACACAACACACTGTCAGTTCAAATCTTCCTTCAGTCGGGGAGCTGGTGGTCTGGTGGTTGAGTCTTTGTCCCCCTTGTGTAGAGGCTGTTGTCCTCGGGGTAGGAAGCCCAGGTTCAGGTCATGCCTGTGTCTCCTTTCCTGTATGTTGTTCTAGGCTATCTCTCCCTGGTTTCTGAGCCCACCCACTATCCTGTCTCTGACTGAAGGCATAAAAAGTTAAACCTGAAAGAAATAAAATGTCCATTCAGTCTCTTTCTTTGTTTATTTTCAGATATGGCTCTCTGATGACGCTTCGCCGTCCATTTATGGAGAAACTGCGTACTTACGGTAACGCTTTGCTGCTTCTTAACCCATTCCATGCAGCCCGCTACACAGCCATAACGCTGAGAGCAGCTTACACCATCAATGACTTTGGTGGTCCCACCCGGCCTGCCTTATTAAACCCTGACTACCACATCAATGTCACCAACTTCTGGCTGAAGCAATCCCTGAAAGAATTGCGGCTGAGCACAGGGTTACTGATGGTGAGTTTGGCCCTTGAACTCTGTGACAACGTGCTCGTGTACGGATTCTGGCCCTTCAGCAATCACCCCCATGGACTCCATAACCTGAAGCACCACTACTACGATGACAAACCACCTAGCACAAAATACCACGCCATGCCTGACGAGTTTGAGTTCCTGCTGCAGCTGCACAGTCAGGGGGTGCTCAAGCTTCATCTAGGGGAATGCCGACCTGGGAAACAGACAGGAAGAGAAGAAGGAGGGGGAGAAGACAAGAGGGAAAGGCAGACAGGAAGAGAAGAAGATGGGGGAGAAGACAAGAGGGAAAGGCAGACAGGAAGAGAAGAAGGAGGGGGAGAAGGCAAGAGGGAAAGGCAGACAGGGAGAGAAGAAGGAGGGGGAGAAGACAAGAGTGAAAGCCAGACAGGTAGATAAGAAGTTGGGGGAGAAGACAAGAGGGAAAGGCAGACAGGTAGAGAAGAAGGAGGGGGAGAAGACAAGAGGGAAAGGCAGACAGGAAGAGAAGAAGGAGGGGGAGAAGACAAGAGGGAAAGGCAGACAGGAAGAGAAGAAGGAGGGGGAGAAGACAAGAGGGAAAGGCAGACAGGTAGAGAAGAAGGAGGGGGAGAAGACAAGAGGGAAAGGCAGACAGGGAGAGAAGAAGATGGGGGAGAAGACAAGAGGGAAAGGCAGACAGGGAGAGAAGAAGGAGGGGGAGAAGACAAGAGGGAAAGGCAGACAGGAAGAGAAGAAGGAGGGGGAGAAGACAAGAGGGAAAGGCAGACAGGGAGAGAAGAAGGAGGGGGAGAAGACAAGAGGGAAAGGCAGACAGGGAGAGAAGAAGGAGGGGGAGAGGAGAAGACTGAGAGGAAGAACGGGGGAGAAGAAGGAAAGGGAGAAGAGAAGAGGGATGGGCAGATAGGGAGAGAAGTAGGAGGGAGAGAGGAGAAGACTGAGAGGAAGAACGGGGGAGAAGAAGGAAAGGGAGAAGAGAAGAGGGATGGGCAGATCGTGAGAGACGAACGAGGAGAAAAGGAGAAAAGGGTGATGCAGAAAAAGAGAGAAGAAGGAGCTGAAGAAGAGAAGAGGGAGAGGCAGAGAGGGAGAAAAAAACAAGGGGAAGAAGACAAGAGGGAGAGGGAGAAAGGGAAAGAAGAAGGAGGTGAGGAAGAGAAGACTGAGAGGAAGAACGGGGGAGGAGCACTTCTTGGTGAAGAAGTGAAGAAAAAGAGCAAGAAAGCTAGAAAACAAGCAAAAACACAGTGAATAAGATGGTTTCATGGCTGTCCTGGCCATAAATACTATCTTAAAGTTACTTTTTCTTGGAAATGGCTCCAACAATAATAATGATGGTAGGAAAATGTGGAAAATGAACCATAATAGCCATGTTTGATAGAAGACTGAACTCTGTAATATTAGCATCAGCAGCTCAGATGATAATGAAATGGAGAGGACTGATGTTGGTACTTACTGACCTTAGAGTTGAGCTGCTCTTAGATTCTCTTTAACTGTTCTAATAATGAAAGTGGATGTAAGGCTGGCATTGGTGGATGCAGCAGATGCAAAAGGGCAGGTCCACAGAAACAGGCCAACATCTATGATAACGGTAACAGTGTGTTTAATATTTGCACACACTTTAGCAACAGTTATGGCAATGAGAAGGGGAAGATATTACATGGAATAGTGACAGACGTTCTGTTTATTTATAAAGACCATTATAGAGGGAATAAGGAATGTTTTATCTATTTTATTTTATGTACACTGTTTGCATGAAATCATCTGGTTTTATCTCCAGTTTGTTGGAATAACTAAACTATAGGTGATATTAAACACTGCCCTTTATTTATTGCTGTCATTTCTTCAGACAAACCCAATAGTTTCCATTTTTCTGTCACTGTTTTATTTTCGATACCATGTGACAGCATCGCGATTAGGGATGGCTACCGAATTCGGTACTTTTATAAGTACTGACCGATTCATGTAAAATCAAACGGTACCATGTTTCAGTTCCTAAACGCATCCTTGTGAATGCAAGAGCGTGGAAGAGTAGTCAATTTTCCATGCCGGACACGAATGCAGCATTGCAAGCATGAGAGCGAAGACGTCGGTAGCAGCTAAATCAACAAAACAAGCATGGCTGACAGGAAGAGGTCAAAGATAGTGCTCCATTTTTCAAAATACGATGCAGGTTACGCTGTAATATTTGTAGAGGTGTCCCGATCCGATATTGATATCGGATATCGGTCCGATATCAGCAAAAAAACGACTATCGGATTGTATCGGATTACATCTAAAATCTCCGATTTAAGCACTCCGATACAAACAGTCCATACCAGACTCCGCTGCAGCTCTTCTATCCAGCAGCGCCGTAGGATCCAGCATGCAGAGCCCACGTGATCACAACAACAGCGTGCTGGAGTGCTAACCGGTGCTAACCGCTAACACAGTAGCAAGGAGTAGGAGTGATGTCGGCCGTGTCACAGTATTTTTCGTTAAAGTCAGATAAAGACGTTGCAGCTGAGTACAAAACTTGTCATGCACAAGTTCCCCGTGGTGGCAAAGGACCGGGGAAGTTTAATAACTAACCTCATCGGGCATTTGAAGAAGCATCACAAAAAACAGCATGAGGATTTTCACAAGACCACGAAGAAACAACAAGGCTCTGGCTCCTTCAAACAACCGTTGCTGTCCGAAACATTTGGAAAGTGTGATAAACTCTCACAGGACGGCAAAAAGGCATTAGCTATAACAGAAAAGATCGATGACCAGCCCCTGTCAGTGGTGAATTATGTCGAGTTAGGCACGAGTGTCGAGACTCAGGGGCTCTTTAGCACAGCATCAGTTATCATTGAGGAGCACAGGAGCAGGCTGACGGCACAGCATGCCGAAATGCTCATCTTCTTAAAAAAGAATCTCCACATCATGCTCGGACTGCAGAAAGTGGAGATGGACGAGTAGGAAGGGTTTTGTAAGGAATTTAGTTCACTGACTGATTATTCTTTGTTTTCTGCTCTTGTTATTAGAGTGAGATGTTTATTTTGAAATTGGAGCTGTGGACTCTTAACTTTGAGCAGTTGGACAGTAGACATTATTGTGGGTTTTACCCCTGCCCTCAGTTGTTCCCACCATACACTGGCAGTAAAAAATAACTGAGCTGAACTTCATTTGTTATTTTGCACTTTAAAAGTCTGATTTGTTTTTGTTGGATTTATTGAGGTCATTTTTCAGGCTTATCTAATTTATTTTTGATTTATTCTATATAATTGTAGAGTGTGCTTATGTTTAAGGTCAAAATTTATGTAACCCATTAATAATAAATGGGTCAGTTTTTCTCGTACCTACTGTTGCTGACTTGTTCTCTGAGTAATATCACTTGATCAAGCCTTTTCTAACATTCTATACTACAAAATAAGTGATAAAAGTATGTATGATTCGTGCTGATATTGTATCGGCCCATACTCAAGGCTGAAATATTGGTGTCGTATCGGAAGTGAAAAAATCTGACCGGGACATCCCTAACATGAAGTTCAAGTTTTACCATCCTCACTTTAAACATCGTGATTTGCCCATTTATCAATGCAGTTCATGGTAGAGGAAGTAGTTTTACTTTTATTTGTAATTTTTAATACTTTAACTGGTAGAATATCATACATTTATTTATTTAGGTAGTTATTTTAACTCCATACTCTATTGTTCATTTGTTTTAAACTTTTTCTCCCTCCATGGACCCCAAAACACATTTTTCTAGAAGGTGAAATTAGAGGAACAGGAGGCAGTGGGCTGGGTTTTAATTTGTGCAAGATAAAGAAAAACTACTGGCTAGTTCTCGTAGTTCAGGTTTTTCATGTTGGAGTAATTATTTAAAACACTTGTGATGTTACGTTACAAATGTTGTACGATGTTGTTTTGATATATTGGATATTTGATAGTGTTTTGCATTGAAAATGTAGAAGTTTGAGGTTTTTTAAAATTAATTATTATTGCATATTATTCAGACTTAAAGTACCAAAAATCAGTACTGTTGTGGATCAGTACTGGGAATCAGTCCTTTACTGGTTCAGATGTAAAGGGTACCCATCCCTAATCACGATAGGAGGAGAAAAGGAAAGGGTAAAAAAAGATTACAAATAATTAGTAAACTGACACAAGAAGAGGCGGTTAACAGTTATGCTGCATAATTATGTTAATGAGCATTTTATTTGATAAATGGTTCAGTAATTTTATTATTGCTCAGTTCTTTAGTTGTGAAGTGGTTATTGCATCTTTGTGCCAACAGAGGGCACCAGAATAACAACGTGTGGGTGATCATGAACTGAGCGAGCCGGCGCAGGACTTTAGCTTTTGTGATTCATCGGCAGTGTTTAGAGATGGTTTGATCCGCGGCTGCTGTCAGAGGATGGACTGACTTTGAAAGAGCACTCGTAAAGCTCGCTGGTAGGTTAGTGCCACCACTGAGTTCTTCCTCTGTCAGAAGGAATACACGCTAGTCCAGAGTGTAACGTAACCACTTCTTTAATTTCGTAATCACCAGGATGATACAACAGACTTCAGAGTGGTTGAATATAGCATGGAGCAAGCAGGTAAATGTTGAATCGTAAGACTACAGAGACTTGTATTTGTGTGTGTGTGAGTGTGTGGTTCTGTAATAACAGAGCATAAATATATATAGAACATTAGGAAATATACAAATATCCATAAACACAAATGACAGTGCAGTAAGTGATTTATATTAGCTGTAAACACTTACTAACATAGGCTTAACTCAACAGAGCAGTGTAAATTATTTAGCTTCAGCCACTAGAGCACTGATCATCAACTGGTGGCCCGGGGGCCATTTCAGGCCCCCCAAAGCTTCCTGAGCAGTAAATTCAGAAAAGGAAGAAGAAGATGTTGTGGTTTAAAGAGTATGCTCTGGCTTTAAATGTCTGCAGCTGATAAATCCATCCCACAGACAATTAATGTGGAAATAATTTTAGAATGACTTAATATTGATCTGTTTTTACTGAAATTTACTCTCATAGTTAGATATTTAAAAAGGGTTAAGGCAGAAGTGCTGATAAAATGACCAGATAAAGTAGTAAAAAAAAGGGTTAGAGAGTAGCACAAATGGGTTATAAGTGGCAAAATGGGTGGTGGAGTGGCACAAAGGGACAAAAAATGGTAGAGAACGTTGTGAAAAAAGGTTAAAATGTGGCAAAAAAAAAAAGGTAAAATAGGAAAAAAGGGGCAAAGAGTACAAAAATTGGCTACAAATGACAAAAAATAGAGCAAAAAACGTCATGGAAAAGGGTTAAAAAGTGGCAAAAATAGAATTAAAGTGGCAAAAAATAAAAGAATGGCACAAAGAAGATACAAATGCAGGAAAAGTGGTTTAACTGGGTAAAAGAATGGCAAAAATCGAGTTAAAGAGGCAAAAAGTATCAGAAATAGGTTAAAAATGGCAAAAATTGGTTTTAAAGTTGCCAATAGTGTTGAAAAAATGTAATGAAAAGGGGTTAAAAAAGTAGCAAAAATAGAATAAAAGTGGCAAAAATGGATAAGAGTGGCACAAAGGAGATAAAACATGCAGGAAAAGTGATTCAAAGGGGTTCAAATCTTGCAAAAAAAAAAATGGGTTAAAGAGGCAACAAGGTGCAACAAGTATCAAAAGGGGTTAAAAGTGTCAAAAATGAGTTAATACTAGTACTATAGACCCATTCTCCGGGATTTTCAGTGGCCCGGCTGTTCTATTGTCAGGACTGTCTCCTCATGGCTCTCTGCATTATAGAGAATACAATGCAATACAAGAACTTTATTTATCCCTGAAGGGAAATTCAATACATTCAATAATAGGGATAGATCTCACTGTTAATGACTCAAAATGTCCTGAATTTTGAAAGAAAATAGAAATACTTCTACAATAATATTTCAATCAGACCAAAATATTGATTTAATTTTGTTTATGTGAAAGTCCGACCCCAGAGTTTCTGTCAAGGGTAAATCTGGCCCTTGTGCGGATGCACCTGATGACCCCTGATGTAGACGCTTACCAGTCTTCACAAAAGGCAAAAGGTTGTGAACTGAGCCTGCATGAGCTGCTGCCATTTTACTCTTTACCGCAGAGGTAAGTGAGGAGCGTCACATGACCTGCAAGGGATGCTGGGAGCTGCAGGAGTTTTCTACACTCGTGTTTGCACAAAGCAAACAGAGATATCGTGGATTTACACGGCATGAAAGAGCCTGGGAGATAGAGCAGAGCGATGCAGTCGGTGAACAAGGCCAGCGACACACAACCAAGCCCCAGCCGGACTTTAGAAAATGCTACAGATGCAGTGGAGAAAACCACCTGGCCAACGACTGAAGGTTTACCAATGAAAAATGTCAAAACTGTGAGACTGAGAGAGAACAGCAGGGGTCAATCTGAACCATCAGAGAGGGTGACAGTGTTCAGAGTGGATGAGGAGATAGTCATTCCTAGAGGAGAGCCAGCGGAAAATAATGTCAGATGTCAGGACACCAGTAAACGAGTTAGATGATGATGTCAGCTGAAAAACTATTAAGTACTTGTGAAATGATTTGGCAACAAATGTGGAGAAAAACTTGGTTAAAATTGGCAAGAAGGCCGTGAAAATAGGTGATGGGCCCAAAAAGGACTAAACATGGCTCAACATGGTAGAGTACGTATAATTGCACAAGGTAAGAGGAATAAAGTAGGAAATAGAGAAGAAAATGGGTTAAAAGTGGCAAAAAGTGCTAAAACTGGGTAAAAAGTGGCTTAAAAGTGGCACAGTTAACAATCAGGAACAAACAAGACCCAATAATAGCTTAAAACACTTTTTTTAAAAGTACAAAAAAGTGGCAAAATCATGTCAAAACATGCAAAAGAAAAGTAGCAAAACAGGCTAACAGCAGTAAAAATGGCTTAAAAGTGGCAAAAGGAGGCCACTTGGAATGGCCAAAATGGATGGAAAATGAAGTGAAAGGGTTTTAAAAAGTGACATGATTTCATAGAGAAGACCTTATCAGACCAAACTTCAGCTTGACACACTTTTTATACTTGAAAAAAGTGGAAAAATGAGCTAACAGTGGCAGAAAAGGGATATAAATGGGTTAAGAGTGGAATAAAAGTGATGAAAATTGGTGAAAAGGTGTTAAAAAGTGGCACAAGCAAACATTTAGACAGTACCCAATTATATCTTGATGCACTATTCAGCTAAAATAAGAGAACCGTTAGCACCAGTGCTACTGATCTATCACACATTCATTGAAATGAGTCAGGGAGGGCCAGGTTTTTTCAGGGTATCAGCCAATCAGTGGGCAGGCCTGGAGGTTGGAGAGGTTCCAGAAATACCGACTCCAGTCCTGTTTCAGTGTGAACCACCAGTTCCTCGTTTAGAGACAGAAGGCTCCAGAAGTTACTCTGAGAGTTCATGTGAGAGGAATAAGAGGATGTGGTGCTCCATGGTGGTTATTTAACTGTTTCAGTGTGTTGTTTTCTGTCAGTCTTTGTCTCAGCAGGTCGCTGACACCTGAGGATGAACCTCCACTGAACTGGAGCAGAGATTGTGAGCCAGGCCTTCTGGCCCAACATCAGAGACTGGCCTCATAAATGCTCTACAGAATGAATGGACACACATTCCCACAGAAACACTCCAGAGTATTGAGGAAAGCCAAGAAGAGTGGAGGTTAGAGCTGCTGATTAGCTCCATATTAAAGTACATGGATCTGAATAGAACCATTACTGTTGGTGGAATGGTCAGCCGGCTGAATACTTTTGTCTACATAGTGTAGCTGAGATCATGTCTGACCTCTTTTAAGAACACAGATTTATCTACTATGCTGATAGAGAGCGACTACTGTTTTTGGGGTGTTATTATTTTGTTGACATTTCTGTGACCTCACAGTTTTCAAACCCCGGTCAGCTTCTCTTGTTTTAATTCCATCTTCAGTTCCTGGGGGTAAATTTCTGGTGCTGAAGTGAATTTGACTTCCTGTTTCAGGCATGATACGACCTCTGAACTCGGTCATTTATATGCGACGGCTGAGCCATATCTGTGGAGAAGGCAGCTTTAACAGACAGGAAGTTAGGGTCAGGGTTTGCATGTACAAGCAGATAAAACTGGTGCTGTAAGTTTGTGGTCATCAGAGACACTTCCTGTTGGGTTTTTAGAGATCGTTTCAGCTCCGTCTGCTGCTGCAGAGACTCCTCTCTGTTTATTCTGTTGATAAAACTACAACGACGGGTGAGTTCTTCTGTTTCCCTCTACTCTGAAATCAAAAACTTCAGCTTTAATCTTTTTGTTCTTCTTTGAGTTACAAATCAGCAAAACTGGAGAATTTTAGCATGGTCCAGTCAAATGTCAGCAGTTTTAAATATCATTGGTTTCATTCAAGCCAAAGTGCATTTTCAGCAACGGTCTTTGAATAAAGGATGATGGGACGATTATACTCTCATGGATTAAAGTCAGAGAAATAATCTCTGTTTCACCTGATCATTTTTATGCTTAATATTTACTGAATATAGATGTTTATTTACAGTAATCCAGTACTTCCTGTCTTTAGCCTGTCTGTGCACATCTCTATTAAGACCCTGCGTCCACATATGAGGACATGACATTTTGGCTGCTCTACATCATAGTAATCACTTTTGGTGTTGGAATTGATGAGATAATTGTACAAAATAATGTCCATTCAAGTCTGAAATGCTGGGATAATGTGATGTTTGGATATTTTAGGAAATTTGGAAGTTATCGAGTCATTATGGTAGGAGGATACTGTATATTTTAGAGAGGTTCTCTTTTTTTTTTTTTTTTTTTGCATTTTCAGAGGAATGTGGGAAACCATTATCACATTATGAGGGAACTGGATTGGGAATTTGGGTTTTGGGATTGTCCTTTGAAATTTTCAGGATTTTTCTTAGAAAATGTTAAGTTTTTTTTTATATATATATTTCCATCATTTTCATAGAATTTTGGAGAACATTTCTGAACATTTCTAGAATTTGTCAAGAAATCTTAGGGGGAATTTGCTTGAAATTTTTGCGCTAATTTGCATGGAATTTGGGGGAACATTTTATTGGAATTTTAAGGCTTTATGAGGAAGTTTCACTGAAAGATTTGAGGACTATCTGAGAAATACACTATATTGCCAAAAGTATTCACTCACCCATCCCAATAATGTTAATCAGGTGTTCCAGTCACATCCATGTCCACAGGTGTATAAAATCATCACCTAGGCATGCAGACTGTTTCTACAAACATTAGTGAAAGAATGGCTCGCTCTCAGGAGCTCAGTGAATTCCAGTGTGGTACTGTGATAGGATGCCACCTGTGCAACAAGTCCAGTGGTGAAATTTCCTGGCTCCTAAATATTCCACAGTCATCTGTCAGTGGTATTATAACAAAGTGGAAGCCATTGGGAACGACAGCAACTCAGCCACCAAGTGGTAGGCCACGTAAAATGACGGAGCGGGGTCAGTGGATGCTGAGGCACATGGTGAGCAGAGGTCACCGACTTTCTGCAGAGTCAATGGCTACAGACCTCCAAACTTCATGTGGCCTTCAGATTAGCTCAAGAACAGTGGTAGAGAGCTTCATGGAATGGGTTTCCACGGTAACAGCTGCATCCAAGCCATACATCATCAAAGTGCAATGCACTTGGTGAGCGAGTCTGGGTTTGGTGGTTGCCAGGAGAACGGTATTTATCTGACTGCATTGTGCCAAGTGTAAAGTTTGGTGGAGGGGGGATTATGGTGTGGGCTTGTTCTTCAGGAGCTGGGCTTGGCCCCTTAGTTCCAGTCAAAGGAATGCTTCAGCATACCAAGAGATTTTGGACAATTCCATGCTCCCAACTTTGTGGGAACAGTTTGGGGATGGCCCCTTCCTGTTCCAACATGACTGTGCACCAGTGCACAAAGCAAGGTCCATAAAGACATGGAGGAGAGAGTTTGGTGTGGATCAACTTGACTGGCCTCCTGACCTCAACCTGATAGAACACCTTTGGGATGAATTAGAGCGGAGACTTAGAGCCAGGCCTTCTGGTCCAACATCAGTGTGTGACCTTATAAATGTGCTTCTGGAAGAATGGTCGAAAATTCCCATAAACACACTCAAAACCTTGTGGAACGCCTTCCCAGAAGAGTTGAGGCTGTTCTAGCTGCAAAGGGTGGACTGACATCATATTAAACCCTATGGATTAAGAATGGGATGTCACTGAAGTTCATATGCCAGTCAAGGCAGGTGAGCCAATATTTTTGGCAATATAGTGTATTTTGGTACTTTTCATGGGATACTTTAAAATTATGTTTAAGAATTTTCAGAGAAATTTTAGGCATTTTTATTTTATTTTATATTTCTTTGGGTTTTGGAAAGGAAAGTTTTCAGAAATTCCGAAACGAACCGAAACGAAAACTAACTGAAACTTAATTCTGTGCTGACAAAACTAAAATAAGATAAAATTAGAGACTAAATGTCCTCAGTTTTGGTCTGACAGCAGCATTGTGACTGACATGGACACCATGCCTGGAGAGAGTAACATCTCCTGATTTTGATTGGAAAAACTTATAGAGTGGTAATTTTGGGTCTTGACTTGTATACAAACATAAAAATTGAATAAAAAAAGAGAAAAGTGAAGATCCTTTTTGTGCCTCACCCCTGACAAGTTCCCAAAACGAACACTAAAACCAATAAAAACTAAACTTAAATGAAGCATTTTTGCAAAATAAAAACTCAACTAAACTAACGAACAAGAAGAAAAAACAAATAAAAACTAAACTGAAATTTAAAACAAAAATTAAAAACAAAATAAAAATAAAATCTTTTGAAAAATCCCAAACTAACGGAGGCAGCGGTGGTACCATTCTGTTTATCCGTACGCCAAACTGACTCGAGGGTTCTGGAAATGTGTTCATACTGAAGTAAATACAATCAATCTGGTACACTTTAAAACCAAAATTAAGAGGCAAAATGAGAAAAATATTAGTCTCTCTAAACATTTTTGTGCTCTTGTGGTACTTAACCCAGAGATGCACTGATTCCAGTTCAGCTGGTCGACACTGGTTTCCATCACTGGTCTGACCTCCTGATAAAGAGTTTGGAAGGTACCAGTTATATCCATAAAATTACAGTTAAAAAGATTTTTAACCCTTTCTGTAATGCACAGGTGTCAAACTCAAGGCCCGGGGGCCAAATCTGGCCCGTGGAACAGTTAAATCCGGCCCACAAGATGGTCTCATATTTCTGTTCTAACTGGCCCATCAGTCTGAGGTCTGCAGATTTCCTCCAGTATAAAAATGTGAACTTATCCTGATGGTATAAAATTTCCTTGTTAAGTCACAAATCTGAAAAAGAAAGGAGTAAAAATATTTAGATAAGAAGTCAGGAACGTGGGAAAAAAATGTTTTAATTTCTTATTTTTCAATTTAGCATCTCACAATCAGGACTCAAACTTAGGATGACTTTTAATTTTTGGACTTTGAGCCTTTCAACTCATAATTTTGACTTCTCATAGAATATTTTGAGCTTGAAGATTCATAATTCTAAATTTTAAGTCATATTTTGACCTTTTTAACCAATTATTTTGTATTTTATCTCTTATTTTCAACTCCAAACTTTGACTTCATAATTCCAGAGTTTGACCTTTTAGACTCGCAATTTAAAATTTGGAAATTTGATCTAGACTTCTTTCTAATATATTTGCCATTTAAAACATTATTTTTCAATTTCATGTTTTGACCTGTTTGAACTAATAAATTTACTTTTCTCAGATTGTGAGCTTTTAAATTATCTTTGAACCTTTTTTAATGTCTAAATCATTTTTCATCAGTGCTAAGTCCCCAACCCCCCCCCCCCCATATTTTATAACCAGGGAATCAAGGTTGACGGTTTGTGGTTAAAAAGGTGACCCTGTTAGGCCCTCAGGTTAGTCCTGAATCCAGAATCCGGCCCCTGCATTTAACCTTCAGTTTTATGTCTAAAATAAAACTCTGACTGTCAAACAATGTTTCAGAGAAAACTTAAAGCTGGTCAGTGTTGGGGTAGTTACTCAAAAAAAGTAATCCATTACTCATTACAAGTTACTTTCAAAAAATGTAACGAGTTACTCAGTTACTCACAGCTAAAAGTAACTAGTTACTCTACTAGTTACATTACTTTGCATTACTGTGTCAGATGAGCTCTTCTGGAACTAAACCCTAAACAGTGTAATCTCATGGAATGGCACTATTTCATGCAGTACATGGCGTAAGGATACGTGAGTGATGTCAACACAAGAAGTGATGTGACAGACAGGCATAGTGCAGGGGTGGGCAACCTGCGGCTCTGGCCAAATGCAGCTCTTTTGCTGGTCCTAAGTGTCTCTCTGCAGCTGTGCCAGAAAAATGATATAATGCAGAAAAAACTGTTTTTTTCCTCGAGCCGACAGGTTGGAGTCTGCAAGAGACCCGATATACCTGGTTCCACTGACGAATCTTCATGGAAAGTCCCGTCTCTTTAAGTTGGACAAAGTTCTCAAGTTCACAGAAACCGAGAGTTCACCAAGATCACAGATGATGAAAGTTCAATAGTTCACCAGGTCAGCAGCAATGGAGGGTTCAAAAGTTCACCCAAACAGTCCCTGGTGGTTTTGTCCTCCTCTGTCTTTCTAAGATGGCGATGCAACACCTGCAGAAGAAGCCTCACTGCTTTCACCCTTCTGTCAGCAAGGTTTCAGCTCTGCAGGTGCAGCAGCAACCATGATCTGTTTATAGACGTGTGCACATACTAAACTAGAGCAGCTGAATTACTGCATAAGAAATAAAATAAAACTTTTGTCTTGTTAAACCCGACTTTGGTTAAATATTCCAAAGTTTAAAAGCACAACTGAGGATTAAGACTAATCGTTTTTTCAATAAATAATTAAATAACACTAGAAAGTTGATGCTCTCATCACCACTGACCTCATACAGCCCAAACTTCAAAAATACCAGAATACCCCTGTAAGCCACTGATCATCAACTGGTGGCATATCAGGCCCCCAAAGCTTCCTGTCTGGCCCCAAAAGATCATTAAGGAGGAAAAGAAGATGTTGTGGTTTAAAGAGTATCCTTTGGCTTTAAATGTCTGCAGCTGATAAATCCATCCCTCAAACAATTAATATTGAAATAGTTTTAGAATGACTTAACATTTGATCTGTTTCTACTGAAATTTACTCTCATAGTCACATAACTAAAAAGGGTTAAGGTTGGCAGAAGTGCTGATAAAATAATCAGATAAAGTGGTGAAAGGGTTAGAGAGTAGCAAAAATGGGTGATAAATGGCAAAATGGGTTGTGGAGTGGCACAAAGGGACAAAAAGTGGAAGAAAAAGTTGTAAAAAAAAAAAGGTTAAAATGTGGCAAAAAATAATAAAATAGGAAAAAAGGGGCAAAAAGTATCAAAATTGTGCACAAATGACAAAAAATAGTGCAAAAAAAAAAAAAAGTCACGAAGAGGAGTTAAAAAGTGGCAAAAATGGATAAGAGTGGCACAAAGGAGATAAAACATGCAGGAAAAGTGGTTTAAATGGGTTAAAGAATGGCAAAATGTATAAAAAATTGGTTAAAAGTAGCTTAAATGTGTTTTAAAGTTGCAAAAATTGTTCAAAAAATGTAATTAAAAGGAGTTAAAAAGTGGCAAAAATGGATAAGAGTGGCACAAAGGAGATAAAACATGCAGGAAAAATGGTTTAAATGGGTTAATGAATGGCAAAAAATGTTTAAAAAATAGGGTAAAAGTGTCAAAAATTGTTTTTTAAGTTGCAAAAAGCATTGAAAAATGTAATGAAAAGGGGTTAAAGAGTAGCAAAAATAGAGAAAAAAAGGGCAAAAATGAATAAGAGTGGCACAAAGGAGATAAAACATGCAGGTAAAGTGGTTAAAGGGTTCAAATCTTGCAAAAAAAAAAAAAAAAAAAGGTTCAGAGGCAACAATCCTGTCCCTGGATTACATCCAGTACTTTGCTCTGTTATCGTCATTTTCTTATTGTTGCTCTACTTTCAGGTGAGAGAGACATAAAACAGATTTAAAATGAAGATAGCAGCCTTCAACGCCAAAAACCTGGGATGGAAAAAAGTCACTGATGAGACTGTTGTCCACCACCTCACCAAGGTAACTCCTGCATGTTCATTCATTCACGGGGATCCTCTGGAGTTCGTGTGTTCAGGTGATGTAATGGGTTGTGTGTCAGATTATGTCTCGGTACAGTGTGGTGGTCATCCTGGAGGTCATGGATAAGAGCGGCACGGCCATGGAGAGATTACTCCAGGAACTCAACACAACAACGTGAGTCCTCTGGACCATCAAACGTCTAAAATGTTACACTTAAAGCTGATGGGACTGTTCCACATCCTCATGACATGGGAAATATTTGACATTCATCTACACCCATAGAAGAGGGAAGAAAAATCCCTCTGACTTTGGATGTCCTCAGATGTTTTCCCCATCAGTTCAACCCTTTAATCCCGAGGCCCTTTCAGTGTTCAAGCCTGGAAATGACCTGCCCAAATACACCTGAGTATTTCTCTGCAGCTACAAAGTCCACATGAATCAGCTTGGCATCAATGCAAAGATAACTCTACAGATTTCAGCAGGCATGTAAAATCCCTGTAGCAGTTACTGGGACTGAGGAAATAAAGATAGAAAATAGCATAACTGATTTTTCTGCTTCTTAAAAATGTAAATCCCTTTTGTTAAAAAAAGGGTAAAACTGGCTTATACAGGCTGCTAATGGCAAAACAAATTGTGGAAAAGGTGGTGAAATGGATTTTTAAAGTAGCAGAAATGGGTTAGAAGTGGCAAAAAGAAAAGTAAGAATGCAAAAATGGGTTAAAGTGGCAAAAATGTACATAAATAATGGTAAGAGTGAGTTAAAAAGGGGCTGAATGGCTTTAAATGGGCAAAAATGGGTGGAAATGTGGTGAAATAAAAAGGAAAAATTGATAAACTGCAAAAAAGGGTTAACTAATAAAAAATAGAGAAAAAATAGGCAGATACTGGCAGAAATTGGTTAAACTAGAAATAATGGGCATATCAAGTAGTAAAATGTGGTTAAAATGGGAGACATTGGGTGTAAAAAATGGTAAAAAGGGGTTAAAAGTGACAATAATGGGTCAGCAGAGGCAACATTAGGTTTAAGTGGTAAGAATTGGTTTAGAAGTGGCAAAAACAGGCAGAAAAAAATTTGGTGGAAAGGGTTTGAAATGGACAAAAAGAGGTACTGAGAGGCAAAAATGTGTTAAAATTGGTGGGAAAAGGGGAGCAGGTGGCCTAGTGGTCAATGGTGCTCCCCATGTACGCGGGCGGCCTGGGTTCAAATCCAGCCTGAGGCCCCTTACTGCATGTCTCTCCCCCACTCTTGACCCTGTTTCCGACTCTATCCACTGTCCTCCTTGATCTAATAAAGGCTCAAAAATGGCCAAAAATAAATCTAAAAAAATTGGTGGGAAAAATGATGAAAATGGGTTAAATTTGGCCAAATTGGTGTGAAGTGGCAACAGTGTAATTTTAAAATCATTCTTAATTTTTTAGGGAATCTGGAGACCACCTCTCAGTGTCTTGCGACCCCAAGGGGGTCTTGACCCCAAGGTTGAGAACCCCTGCTCTAATGGATATTTGGAGAGATAATCTTGATTGCTGTATGTCCGTATCCGTGTCCTGTATGTGACGTAGACAGACGGCATCGCTGATAGAGAGGAGATGAGGTAGTTTCATCTGTAGGTGGACGCTAGGCTGCTACTACAGCCTACATTAACTCTGTCTGACAGTAATGACAGAGAATGGATGAACAAAGAAACAAAGGCAATGATTGTTAGGATCATTCAGGATAAAATAATAATAATCTCTGGCTGATTAAAGCACTGATACATAAAAATCTTGAAATATGTGCACACTTCATTAAAATGCCAAATAAGAGTAAAATACGAGCTCAGTGATGTTGCTAGGCAACGACTGTGGAAGGTTCTACCGTGTTTGCAGCTCTTCTAAGATTTTCTAGAAGGATTGGGCAAAAATGTCTCCGTCAGCAGAAAAGGTCGCTGACCCCTGGTCTGTTGCTGTTCTGCTGTCATTGGCGTCTGCTGCTTGTTGGGCAAAACTAAATAAATAAATAAATAAGTAATTAAATGGTCACATTTTCTAAACAGAAACTTCTTTTCTGCTCAGCTGTAACCAAAATCATCGCTACTCCATGACGGCCAGTGGCCAGCTGGGGCGAGACACCTACAAGGAGAAGTTTGTTTGTTTTTACAGGTAAGAAAATCAACGTCAGCTCTGTAATATTCACTACTTATCTAAGTTTGACACTCCTAACACCTCAACACAAAACAGCAAAACCGGAAAGCAATAAGTGCTAAACTTTATAAATGCAAAACAATAGAAATACATAAAAATAGAATAGAAATAAGAATGAATCAACAGTGTCTATGAGGAGGTGGTAATGACCTAATCCAAAAAGTTGGGACGTTGTGTAAAATGTAAAAGTCAGTGATTATCAGATCTCATAACCCATATTTATTCCCAATAGAACAGAAACAACATCTCAGATGTTAAACTGAGACATTTTACCGTTTCATTAAAGGGCCGAGGTGCTAAAGTGCATGATGGAATAAAAATGACCAAAACGGATCATTAATCCAGAGCAACATCAGAGCAACGCTGAAGACAAGATGAAGATTTTCAGACCAGTTCATGCAGAATAGGAGCGAACACATCTCTGTTTTGGTCTCACATACGTGTGTGTGTGTGTGTGTGTGTGTGTGTGGGTGGGGGTGTGTGTGTGTGTGTGTCCAGGGAGGACGAAGTGTCTCTGGTGGCCTGTCACCAGTATGAAGATAACCAAGCTGGAGATGAGGACGCCTTTGCCAGGGAGCCCTTCATCCTTCGCATCAGCTGTCCATCCACAGGTGAGAGCTTTCTGAAAGTCCTGAAGTTTGAGTTAGAGTTAACCACGGGGTTAAAGTCTTTATAACTCTACGTTTTTAACACTGGTCTGTCGTTATTATGTGTTAATCCTGGGTGGAGGTTATCTGTAAGTCAGAGGCGGGGCCATGGGGGGTTATAAGGCTTACGCCTGTAATGTTTTTCTCAAAGTCCAGAATCTTAAAGTTTGGTCAAATGTGTGATATAGTTGAATGTAATGATTGATAAATGCAAACAGAAATATGATTGATAATAAAAAATCAAACAGACCCTGCTGATCACAACAAGGAAACTTCAAACCTCTGGCCAAACTAAAAAAATAAAATCTGATTTTTTTTTTAACTTCTAAACACTTAAACATATACTGCAGAAGAAAAAAACCCTTAATGGTATTAGTATTTCTGAATTTTCATAGATATATATCTCTATTAACACATGTTGCTTTTTATTTTTATTTATTTATTTAGGAATTGTTCCAACGGCAAAGTTTAGGAAGTTTAGGAACTTCTAGAAAGCAAAAATAAAATATATGAAATAAAAAAAATGCTACAGAATTCAGGAGATGCGTGCTTTACATGGATAGTCAGTGGGTCCTGGACCATCCCAAGTCCGGACTAAGTCCAGTATATCTGGCACATCTGGCTCCGCCCCTGCTTTAGTGTTGTTCATCCTGTATGACTGAGGATCTACACGTGTAGATTTCATCCTGATGTGTGATCATAGTCTGTAGTCCATCAGTGTCAGTCCTCTAGAAGCTTCAGGTGTTTCCAACAAACCTGAGCCTAATATTCCAAACCGAGATGGTCGTGGTTTCGGGTCCCCTCCAAGACACTGTGCCCAGGGGGATCTGAGTTCTTAATCCAGCGCTGATAAAAGAGAAAGGTTTATATCTTCATCACATCAGCTCTGCCATCTTCTCTGTAACACAGATCTCTGATCAACATCGTCTGCCTGTTTGGCTTCACCTGATTTTAAAACTGTAGTGACTTCACTTCCTCTTCTCTCCTTCCTCTCTCTACTTCTTCTTTTACTTCTTCTTTACTGCTTTTTTTATGGATTCATGTTTCATGGATCCTCAGGTCTGTACATCTGTTTCTGTAATAATCTTCCCCTTCTACTCTCTTGGCTCATCTTTCCTGACTTCTCTTCTTCCTCACTCTTCATCAGCTCTCCTCTTCTAGAGCAGGGGTTCTCAGCCTTTTCAGCCCGCGACCCCCAAAATAAAGGTGTCAGAGACCAGGGACCCCCACTGGACCTGAAGGTGGATGAACAGCCATGAACATTCAAGGATAGTCATGTGGAGACAAGGTCGTCCATTAAAACAACCCGGCCAAACTGGGGGCCAGCAAAACCATGGTCCAGTGTAAAGTTAAGCTGTGGTATCTTATTAACCATAACCACTCTTATCAAAGAAACAAATATCTTTTTAATTCATTTATGCAGTAAGTAGCCCTCTTAAATATGTTCTTTAAACAAAATGAAAATACATTAAAAGTAGCAGAAATGGGTCAAAAATGGCAAAAATGGGTAAAAGTGGCAAAAACTGACATATCAAGTGGTAAAAGGGGATTATAAAGTACCTGAAATGGCGTTAAAGTAGCAAAAATAAATGGAAGTTTGGTGAAATGGGATGAAAAATTCATATAAACTGGAAAAAAAAGGGTTAGCTAAGTCAGAAATGGGCAGAAAGTGGCGAAAATTGGCATATCGAGTGGTGAAATGTGGTGTAAAAAGTGGAAAAGAGGGGTTAATAGTGGCAATAATGGGTCAACAGATACAACATTAGGCTTAAGTGTCAAGATTTGATTAGGAAGTGTCAAAAACAGGCAGAAAAAAAGTAGTGGAAAGGGTTTAAAACTGAGAAAAATGGGTTTGAAGTGGCAAAAGTGTGGATTGAAAAATATTCTTAGTTTTTAAGGCATCTGGAGACCCCTGTCAGTGTGGGCATGAGACGCTAAGAGGGGGTGTCCAAATGCCCTAAAAAACCAAGAGAATGTTTGAATTACACTGTTGCCACTTCGCACCAATTCTGCCAAATTTGAACCCTTTCCATCATTTTTCCCACCAATTCTAACACATTTCTGGTATCTAACACATATTTTTGCCATTTTAAACCCTTTCCATCGCTTTTTTCTGCCTTTTTGCCACTTCTAAACCAAAATTTGACACTTAAGCCTAATGTTGCCTCTGTTGACCCATTATTACATTTTTCTCATTTCAACATTTCATCATTTTGTTCTTGCTCTCAAATGTACCTTCTTTTGGATAAAAGCATTTGCTAAGTGATGTTTTACTGGCCCCCAGAAAGTTCTGCCCTTTATCCCCCCTTATGGGTTCATCCACCTTCAGGTCCAGAGGGGGTCCCCAGTCTCTGGCACCTTTATTTTGGGGGTTGCGGGCTGAAAGGTTGAGAACCTCTGCTCTAGAGAATCTTCGTGGTCAGCTGTGAGGGGTTTACTGTCCCTTCCTCATCTCCTCCTCACTGCGGTCCTTCACTCAGCAGCTTTCTTTCTATCCTTCCTTTATCTTAAAATTTCAGAAAAACAAACCACTTTGTACTCACAGGTAGATGTAGGATTTACTTCAGAAAATGAGTTTTAGTCAGACTCTCATTTTACTAAAAATAAAGAGGCTAAATTATCTGTGAGTTTAGAAAAGTCTCAGGCTAACTGTCCCCCAGACTAAATCATCCTAAAACAAAACTAACCGACTTCTAAAGTCTAAAAGCCACATCATATTTGATCTGGACAAGATCCCAGATAAATTAGAGACAAAATCCTAAGAGAAGTTCATAATAGCCAATATTTTAAAGAGTGAATAAGGCAGTGTTTCTGTCTGAGAAGAGATCATAAATGCTCCGGACTACAGTCAGCTGACCTTCAAGAGTCGACCCAAGCTGAATCATGAGTAGAAGTTTAACCTTCTCTCTTTTATTCATGATTCATGTCCAATAACCTAACCCCCCCACGGGTTTTCTTTACTTGTGTATCAGTGGTCAAAGACCTGGTTCTGGTCCCGGTCCACACCAAACCAGATGACTCAGAGAAGGAGCTGGACGAACTGCACGACGTGGTCGAAGCCGTGAGGAAGAAGTGGAACACCGATGTGAGTTTGAGTTTGTAAGAGAGAGAGAGAGAGAGAAATGACAGCGAAGAGAAACCCGTTTACATTTACAGGATATCTTCAGGAGATCTTCAGAGAATTTAAAGTTCTGTTTTATTTTGTAACTCAGATGTAAGACACCTTCAGATCTGATCATTTACAGAAAAGCCCGAATGTTTACATGTCTTTATTCTCTCATATGTTTGTAGAATATCATGATTTTAGGGGACTTTAATGCAGATGGACGTTATCTCTCTAAGAAGAAGAAGAGAAAGATCCGGATCTGCTCCGCTCCCTACCATTGGCTCATAGAAGACGACGTCGACACAACGTCTAGTAACTGTAACGACCACACCTACGACAGGTACGCCACGTCTGAGGACTGCAGTGTTCTCATGATCAATGTGTCAGCTGGTTTCTCTCTTTATCACCAGCTCTGTCTGACCTCTAACCTCTAGCCCAGTAATACTCATGTGGCTCTGGAGCCATGTGTGGCTCTTTTGTGATGATTTGTGGCTCTTTCCTGTCTTAATTTGAAACATTATTCTACCAGAAAACCTTTAAAGGAAAAGCTGACCTCAGAAATTATCCATTGCCAGTCACATCAATCAGTTTGTTTCCCTCTCTTAGACAGTAGGCTTTAACTGGCACATCTAGGTTTTGTCTGTATATTTCCATTGACCTTATTTGAAATATTTTGCTGCTTTGATTCAACTTTTACTGCTTTTATCCCATTTTTGCCACTTCCTTTTGCCTCTTTTATTCTGCTTTTGGCAGTTTTTGGCCCTTTTTTCTGCCTTTTTGCAACTTTTCACCCATTTAAGCTGCCTTTTGCAATCTAATCCCACCTTTTTCGCATTTTGCCAATCTTTGATGCTTTTTCCTGCCCACCTATATCACACCTGTTTTCTGATTTTTGCCAATTTTTTCATTTTTCACTCATTTTTTGCCAATTTTGGACCATTTTTGCCCCCTATAACTCATTTTTCTGCCACATCACACCCATTTTTGCCACCTTTTCTCCCCATTGTTGCCACTTTTCCCTCAGTGGTTTCCCCTTTTTTTCCCATTTTTGCCACTTCTCACCCATTTAAGCTGCCTTTTGCAATTAAATTCCACTTTTTGTCCATTTTTCCACCTTTTTTTCTGATTTTTGCCCATTTTTTTCAATTTTTTGCCACCTTAAACTTATTTTTTTGGTCACCTTACACCCTTTTTTGTCAATTTGAACCCAGTGTTTTCCGCTTTTTGACCATTTTGCCACCTTTAACCTATTTTAATTTCCACTTTTTACCACTTAGATTGTGACTCTTGAAAAAGTGATTTTTTTTTTTTTTTTTTTTTAGTAATTTGGTATTTTGGTTGAGTAACACTGCTCTGACCTCTGACCTCTACTCCACCCATCAGTGCTGCTCTGACCTCTGACCTCTACTCCACCCATCAGTGCTGCTCTGACCTCTAACCTCTACTCCACCCATCAGTGCTGCTCTGACCTCTAACCTCTACTCCACCCATCAGTGCTGCTCTGACCTCTGACCTCTACTCCACCCATCAGTGCTGCTCTGACCTCTAACCTCTACTCCACCCATCAGTGCTGCTCTGACCTCTGACCTCTACTCCTACCATCAGTGCCTCTCTAACCTCTACTCCACCCATCAGTCCTGCTCTGACCTCTGACCTCTACTCCACCCATCAGTCCTGCTCTGACCTCTGACCTCTACTCCACCCATCAGTCCTGCTCTGACCTCTGACCTCTACTCCACCCATCAGTGCTGCTCTGACCTCTACTCCACCCATCAGTCCTGCTCTGACCTCTGACCTCTACTCCACCCATCAGTCCTGCTCTGACCTCTGACCTCTACTCCACCCATCAGTGCTGCCCTGACCTCTAACCTCTACTCCACCCATCAGTGCTGCTCTGACCTCTGACCTCTACTCCACCCATCACTGCTGCTCTGACCTCTAACCTCTACTCCACCCATCAGTGCTGCTCTGACCTCTGACCTCTACTCCACCCATCAGTGCTGCTCTGACCTCTGACCTCTACTCCACCCATCAGTGCTGCCCTGACCTCTGACCTCTACTCCACCCATCAGTGCTGCCCTGACCTCTTACCTCTACTCCACCCATCAGTGCTGCTCTGACCTCTGACCTTTACTCCACCCATCAGTGCTGCCCTGACCTCTAACCTCTACTCCACCCATCAGTGCTGCTCTGACCTCTACTCCACCCATCAGTGCTTCTCTGACCTCTGACCTCTACTCCACCCATCAGTGCTGCTCTGACCTCTGACCTCTACTCCACCCATCAGTGCTGCCCTGACCTCTGACCTCTACTCCACCCATCAGTGCTGCCCTGACCTCTTACCTCTACTCCACCCATCAGTGCTGCTCTGACCTTTGACCTTTTCTCCACCCATCAGTGCTGCCCTGACCTCTAACCTCTACTCCACCCATCAGTGCTGCTCTGACCTCTACTCCACCCATCAGTCCTGCTCTGACCTCTGATCTTTACTCCACCCATCAGTGCTGCTCTGACCTCTGATCTTTACTCCACCCATCAGTCCTGCTCTGACCTCTGATCTTTACTCCACCCATCAGTGCTGCTCTGACCTCTGATCTTTACTCCACCCATCAGTGCTGCCCTGACCTCTAACCTCTACTCCACCCATCAGTGCTGCTCTGACCTCTGATCTTTACTCCACCCATCAGTGCTGCTCTGACCTCTAACCTCTACTCCACCCATCAGTCCTGCTCTGACCTCTGACCTCTACTCCACCCATCAGTCCTGCTCTGACCTCTGACCTCTACTCCACCCATCAGTGCTGCTCTGACCTCTACTCCACCCATCAGTCCTGCTCTGACCTCTGACCTCTACTCCACCCATCAGTCCTGCTCTGACCTCTACTCCACCCATCAGTGCTGCCCTGACCTCTAACCTCTACTCCACCCATCAGTGCTGCTCTGACCTCTGACCTCTACTCCACCCATCAGTGCTGCTCTGACCTCTAACCTCTACTCCACCCATCAGTGCTGCTCTGACCTCTGACCTCTACTCCACCCATCAGTGCTGCCCTGACCTCTGACCTCTACTCCACCCATCAGTGCTGCCCTGACCTCTGACCTCTACTCCACCCATCAGTGCTGCCCTGACCTCTAACCTCTACTCCACCCATCAGTGCTGCCCTGACCTCTGACCTCTACTCCACCCATCAGTGCTGCTCTGACCTCTAACCTCTACTCCACCCATCAGTGCTGCTCTGACCTCTGACCTCTACTCCACCCATCAGTGCTGCTCTGACCTCTGACCTCTACTCCACCCATCAGTGCTGCCCTGACCTCTGACCTCTACTCCACCCATCAGTGCTGCCCTGACCTCTTACCTCTACTCCACCCATCAGTGCTGCTCTGACCTCTGACCTCTACTCCACCCATCAGTGCTGCCCTGACCTCTGACCTCTACTCCACCCATCAGTGCTGCCCTGACCTCTTACCTCTACTCCACCCATCAGTGCTGCTCTGACCTCTGACCTTTACTCCACCCATCAGTGCTGCTCTGACCTCTAACCTCTACTCCACCCATCAGTGCTGCTCTGACCTCTGACCTCTACTCCACCCATCAGTGCTGCCCTGACCTCTAACCTCTACTCCACCCATCAGTGCTGCCCTGACCTCTGACCTCTACTCCACCCATCAGTGCTGCTCTGACCTCTAACCTCTACTCCACCCATCAGTGCTGCTCTGACCTCTGACCTCTACTCCACCCATCAGTGCTGCTCTGACCTCTGACCTCTACTCCACCCATCAGTGCTGCCCTGACCTCTAACCTCTACTCCACCCATCAGTGCTGCCCTGACCTCTTACCTCTACTCCACCCATCAGTGCTGCTCTGACCTCTAACCTCTACTCCACCCATCAGTGCTGCTCTGACCTCTGACCTTTACTCCACCCATCAGTGCTGCCCTGACCTCTAACCTCTACTCCACCCATCAGTGCTGCTCTGACCTCTGACCTCTACTCCACCCATCAGTGCTGCTCTGACCTCTAACCTCTACTCCACCCATCAGTGCTGCTCTGACCTCTGACCCCTCGTTACTCTTTAAAGTGTGCGTATGAAATGAAACTGATGAGGTGGAGCCTGATGCTTCACACCAACAGGTTCAGACACTGAAGGAAAGATTTCTCACAGGTTCAGGTGTGACTTACCTGACTGAAGCTCTTTTATTGTGAAAGGATCGTGGTGTTTGGACGGAGCATGCTGGATGCCGTGGTTCCTGGCTCTGCAAAGTCTTTTAACTTCCAGAGGGAGTTTGAGCTGAGTGATGAGGAGGTGAGACAGACTCATGTTTGAGTCCCAGACGGCATCATCAGTGATTGACTGTGGATGATCAGCTGTGGTGTATTTGCTCTACAGACTCTCAGTGTCAGCGACCACTACCCTGTGGAGGTGGAGCTGAAGACCAAACAGAGACAGAGGAGAGCGGCGGCTCAGCCCAGAGCGACCAGGAGCCCAGATCTGGAACAAGGTGTGTCTGCTTTTATAATAAAACTATAACAGAACTTTTGTGTTCACAGTTCTTGATCCTAAAGGTACTTTAGGAGCAGCGGGCCACTGAAGAAAATTAAGATTCCACTTTTTCCTCTCAATTCTCAGGAATAAGGTCAGATTCAGAATTCTGACTTTTCCTCAGAATTTAACCTTTATTATTTTTTATACAAGGAATCTGAGATTAAAGGCAGAAATTTGAGATTTACATCTGAATTCTGAGATCGTCATCAGGTGAGAAAGAAAGTCAGAATTCTGTAATTAAAATTAAAATGTTGAAATTATAGTCCTCAGACTGCTGGTCCTAACTGCAGCATTCTGACTTTAATCTCAGATCTCCAGCATTTTCCGCAGACTTCTGCAGTTAAAGTGCACATTTAAAAATCCTGTTTGAGCTGCTACGATTATTGAAGCTTAGACCTCAAACTTCAGTCCTTAAAAACTCAGTTTAAAATGTAAGGACGAAGACTGCTGTCTGTTCATGCAGACTAAAACTCTACATGACAGATACACTATATCGCCAAAAGTATTGGCTCACCTGCCCTGACCCTTATATGAACTTCAGTGACATCCCATTCTTAATCCATAGGGTCTAATATGACGTCTGTCCACCCTTTGCAGCTAGAACAGCTTCAACTCTTCTGGGAAGGCTTTCCACAAGGTTTAGGAGTGTGTTTATGGGAATTTTTGACCATTCTTCCAGCAGCACATTTGTGAGGTCACACACTGATGTTGGATGAGAAGGCCTGGCTCTCAGTCTCTGCTCTAATTCATCCCAAAGGTGTTCTGTGGGGTTGAGGTCAGGACTCTGTGCAGGCCAGTTAAGTTGATCCACACCAAACTCTCTCCTCCATGTCTTTATGGACCTTCCTTTGTGCACTGGTGCACAGTCATGTTGGAACAGGAAGGGACCATCCCCAAACTGTTCCCACAAAGTTGGGAGCATGGAATTGTCCAAAATCTCTTGGTACGCTAAAGCATTCCTTTGACTGGAACTAAGGGGCCAAGCCCAGCTCCTGAAGAACAAGCCCACACCATAATCCCCCCTCCACCAAACTTTACACTTGGCACAATGCAGTCAGACAAATACCGTTCTCCTGGCAGCTGCCAAACCCAGACTCGTCCATCAGATTGCCAGATGGAGAAGTGTGATTGGTCACTCCAGAGAAGGCGTCTCCACTGCTCTAGAGTCCAGTGACAGCGTGCTTTACATCACTGCATCTGACCCTTTGCATTGCACTTGGTGATGTATGGCTTGGATGCAGCTGTTACCATGGAAACCCATTCATGAAGCTCTCTACCACTGTTCTTGAGCTAATCTGAAGGCCACATGAAGTTTGGAGGTCTGTAGCCGTTGACTCTGCAGACAGTTGGCGACCTCTGCGCACTATGACCTCAGCATCCTCTGACCCCGCTCCGTCATTTTACGTGGGCTACCACTTGGTGGCTGAGTTGCTGTCATTCCCAATGGCTTCCACTTTGTTATAATACCACTGACAGTTGACTGTGGAATATTTAGGAGCCAGGAAATTTCACCACTGGACTTGTTGCACAGGTGGCATCCTATCACAGTACCACGCTGGAATTCACTGAGCTCCTGAGAGCGAGCCATTCTTTCACTAATGTTTGTAGAAACAGTCTGCATGCCTAGGTGATGATTTTATACACCTGTGGACATGGAAGTGATTGGAACATCTGATTTACATTAGTTGGATGGGTGAGTGAATACTTTTGGCAATATAGTGTATCTACAGCAGACTGTAAACGCAGCAGAAACATTCCTGCTGATACTGATGATCAGATTTCTGAGCTAATATCTGCCAACTATGATGTCATGCCTTTCCAGAACCTTCACCAAAGTTTGGACAGCAGAAAACAAAGGAGAAGAAAAAGAGGAAGCTAGTGAGAGTTTTAAACCTCATCAGTACCAGATCAGAAGCAGGTGCAGAGATACTGGTCCTGCATGCATCGGCTCATATTACTATAACACATCAGGGAACGGCCCTCATTAAGGGGTCCAGCTGTTTGTGTGGGCGGGGCTGACCCTTCTGATCGCTAAACATCCTGGTTACAGGGTTCTAGAACAAACAGCTCTTATAAGAGTCACACTGATTTTTAAATTAAATGCCTCCAGGACCCCAGAGGAAGAAAACGAAGAGGAAGACAGGGCCGGCCGGATCACAGAAGAAGAAAAGAAGAAAAAGAAAGAGAGCTGAGTCATCACCAACAGCAACAAAGAGAAGACGAGCGGACTAAAACTAGTCTTTACACATGCTTGTTATTCAGAGACGTTAAACCAGAGTCTTTGGAAAAAAACAGCCTTAATGTGTTTAAAATATGATATGAAAAAGGTTGAAGTTATTCCTTCCCAAGAAATTAAAACTCTCATAAACATCCCCAGAATGATGAGTTTTACCATCCTTTATTTATAACAGGGGTGTCAAACTCAACCACAGCAGGGGCCGGATTCTGGATTCAGGACTAACCTGAGGGTCTCACAGGGTCAAGATTTAACCATAAACTGTCAACCTCATTTCACCAGTAAGAGAGTATAAGAAAAATATGCACTGATGATAAATGATTTTTAAATAAAAAAAAAATAAGTTGACAGGTTAAATATAAGAAAAGTAAATTTATCAGTAAAAAAGGTCAAAACATGAAATTAAAGTTGAAAAAGAGTGAGTTTTTAATGGCAAATATATTAGAAAGAAAGTCAAAATCATGGGCCAGAAGGTCTAAGTATGAAATGTAAATTTCAATCATGAAATTTAAAGTCAAATTATGATTCAAAATTTTAAATTGTCAGTCCAAAACAGTGGTTCTCAACCTTGGGGTTGGGCCCCCCTTTGGGTCGTGAGACACTAAGGGGGGGTCACCAGATGCTTTTAAAAAACTAAGATTATTTTTTAAATGACACTGTTTCCACTTTTCACCAATTTTACCAAAAGTTAACCCTTTCTCATCACTTTTCAACATTAATTTTGCCAATTTTTAATCATTTTTGCCACTTAAAACCCATTTTTGTCCATTTTCTGCCACTTTTTTATGCCTGGTTTTGTCATTTCTAAACCAATTCTTGCCCCTTTCTGCCTATTGTTGCCTTATTGACCCATTATTGCCACTATTTACCACTTTTTAAACCTTCTTTTTCCCATTTTAATCACAGCTAGATCATTTTTGCCAGTTTATATCAATTTTTCATCCCATTCCACCTAATTTCCACCTTTTTTTGCACATTAAAGATATTTCATTTACTTTTAAATCCCCTTTACCATTTTTTATGTGTTTTTGCCACTTTAACCAATTTTTTTGCCACTTTTAATCCATTTATGTTATTTAAATATTCAATTTTACCACCTTTTACACAATTTTTGCCATTATCTACCATTTTTGCAATTTTTAACCCCTTTTAATTAGGTTTTCTAAACAAAAGTTTTCATTTTTAAGAAGGCCACTGAAGGTTCAAGGTTCAAGGTTCACTTTATTATCCCTGTGAAGGGCAATTTGTTTCGCAGCCAGCAGTCAAGACATACATTCAGATAAATCATAAAAAGCAGCATTGACAATACAATAAATGAAAAAGATACTAATTTTTCTTGATAAGAGTGGTTATTATTCAGGTCAAATATTAAATCTGGTTTTCACAGCTTAACAGTGGACCATTATTCTGCAGACCTCCATGGACCCCCAGTTTGGTTGGGTCCCACAAACCTCCATCTTTGTCCCTCCTCATGGGCGTCCTTGTCTCCACATGACTATTCCTGAATGTTCATGGTTGTCCAACCACCTTCAGGTCCAGCGGGGGTCCCCGGTCTCTGGCACCTTTATTTTGGGGGGCGTGGGCTGAAAAGGTTGAGAACCGCTGGTCTAAAAGGTCAAACTCTGGGATTATGAAGTCAAAGTTTGGAGTTGAAAATATGAGATAAAATACAAAATAATTGGTTAAAAAGGTCAAATATGACTTAAGAATAGAATTATGAATCTTAAAGCTCAAAATATTATATGAGAAGTCAAAATTATGAGTTGAAATGCTCAAAGTATGAAATTAAAAGTCAAAATCCTAAGTTTGAGTTGTAATTGTGAGATGCTAAATTGAAAATATGAAATTAAATACAAATTAATCTCTTTCCCCACATTCTTGACTTCTTATCTAAATATTTTTACTCCTTACTTTTTCAGTTTTGTGACTTAACAAGGAGATCTTAAATCATCAGGATAAGTTCACATTTTTATACTTGAGGAAATCTGCAGACCTCAGACTGATGGGACAGAACAGAAATATGAGATCATCTTGGGGGCCGGATTTAGCTGTTCCACAGGCCGGATTCGGCCCCCCAGCCTTGAGTTTGACACCCCCGATTTATAATATTAAAACACATAAGCATAAAAAATACACTTCCTCAAACACTTTAATCAGTAAACATGGATAACTAGATTTTATACATGAAAATATGAAAATAAAAAAGGAAAATAAAACGACAGATTAATAAGCAAACAGCCTCAATACCAACATCACAGGACGTATAACCGTCATTGTTTCTCTTTTAATTTTATGTTTGGTGTTAACGCTTACATTTAAAATAAATCATTTAGAAACAGCACATGAAAAGAAAACAGTAAAATAATTAGGACGTCTTTGGTGTTTAGGTTTGGATTCTTAGTCAATGTTGTTCAGGGAAAATACTAAATTAGAAATATCAGCGTTTAAGGCTCATTTATTCTCCCTTTTCTTATGAAAATAGATCTGTGTGTTTTAAACAATCCAACAGTCACGGCTCATATTTAAGCTCTTAGTTTCACAGTAGAGCGGGGGACAGGAAAGAAGAGTAGCAGCTGCCATTGACCACTATGTGGAGCTGCAGCACCGGCTCTTTAACGTTCTAGCTCCTGCTGCAGAGCCTCATTAATGATAAAAGATCACATATTTTACCCTTGAAGTCACGTTTATATTGTTCTCAGAGGTCCCCACAACACTCCAGTATTGATTTCTGCATGTCTAAACACCCCTCTGTTTCAGCCCTGCTCAGAACGAGCTCTTTCTGTGTCTGTGGCTTTAAATGTTAATGAGCTGTCTGACTCCGCCCCTTTCTTCCAAGCAGGGAGGGCCAAGCAGGGGGAGGGCTAACTCCCCACATGACATCATGAGGGAAAAATCTGACAGCTTGTTTCAGCACATTTGTGGGGACTGTGGACAGCCAGGGAAACATATTTCACATATTTAAGTTAGAAAAAGCCTGGAAAAAATGTATTTTACAAAATATGCAACCTTTAAAATCTGCAGACCAGCCCACACCACTCATGTTTATATCGAGGTTTCCTGCAAACATTTATTTAATTATTTTTCAGCTTGACTCTATTCTGTAATGCATGACGGGCACAGGTAGTAATGAAGGCTGAAAGTAACAAAAATTAAATTAATAATACCAATATAGCAATAAAAAACAGCAAATACAACATATAAAGACTAAAATAGTGATAGAATATATTTGAATTGTAAAATAGAGTATAAATAATAAGGTGATTTGATTCATGAGAGGTGGATTTCATGGATGCTTTGTTAATTTAGAGGGAAATTCAAGTTGATCTGAAGTTTATCAAATGATCAGAAAGGTGAAATATTAAATAGTTTGATGTGTCTTTTGTTTATCATTTGTCATTTACAGCAGAAAACATGAATTATTAAAGGAACAGTGCTTTGAGGGTAAAAGGAACAAAAACTGATGATAAAAATAAAGATAATAAAAGTCTGATCTGAAATATGAAGTGGAGAATTTTAAATAAAATGACTGGCCCAGTGACTTGTTATCATTATTTATCATGCAACATTATAAGTCTTAAAAACTAACATTTTTTTTCTACGCTGGCTCTCAAACTGGGGTCTGAGACCCCCTAAAGGGCGCTGTAGGTCTCAGCGGGGTATGAGGCTTTGTCTGCTCCGAGGTTATCAAGTTTAGATTTTCACTTGTTAAAAAAAAGTAGGCCTGTTAATATAAACGCGTTAACGCTCGTGATTAATCTGGAGAGCCTAACGCGTTTAAAAATAATAACACAAATTAATCACATGACCAAGTTTGACCACAACTTCTTCCCGTAGTCCTCCTGCGTGGATGTTTTTGTCCCTGGGGTGAAAGGTTAAAGGTGGGTCAAATGTAGTCAGCAGTGATGAGTGAGGAGACAGACGCAGGTCTGCCTCACGGCTAATTTAGATTTACAAAGCTGCCTAATGGAAGTCTGGATGAGACAACAGCTGTGTGTACGTACTGAGAGAGGAACTGTCTTTACTCCGAACCACGAGACTGAAGTACCACTAATGCTAATGCTAACAAAGATGCTAACAACAACAACACCGGATCCAGCCATGATAGCAAATGTTGCTAATGCTAGCAAAGAACAACACAAGGCGCAGGGTTGCCAACTCTCACGCTTGGCGTGTGACTCACGCTTTCACTTCCTGTCTCACGCTCACACGCCACTCAAACTATTCTCACGCTAGAATCAAACGCTTTGGCGCTCTCAGATTACTCTCTGATTGGTGGGCAATGTTTATCCCGGTGTTGACTGGACGGCTGCTCAAGCTAACGGCCCTAGGCCTGTGAATAACTAGCCAATCACAGCGCAGTTGGGCGGGAGTTGACGTCCAGCCACTTCAGAACAGCTGCAGGTCGCAGCAGCAATTATACCAAAGTAAACAATTAGTCTGCGTCTTATGTCATGGTTTAATTATACAGCGGAGCCCAGGGCTTAACAAACTATAATAACTGTTTTGAATAAATCAGTGATACTCAACCCGCAGCTCTCGAGCCGCATGTGGCTCTTTAGTGACCAGTTGCAGCTCTTTTAAGGTTTCCTTTAAGAAAATCCTCCTGAAATCCTCTATAAATATGAAAACTGTCAGCAGTAAAGACTCATTGCAATAAGTCATATCAATAAATCTAAGTCCACAGACAGAAGACAGACTTTAACTTCCAAATTCAAATGAAAACTTGTGTTTTATTACTGCCGGGTGCGCCCGGGACGGCGGACCGTGCGTAAAAGAGCGCAGAGGAAGTCCGCTGGTGGCGCGTCTCTTCCGTCGGTTAATAGAGGTGTCCTGTCTTGTGTTCAAGGTGAAGCTTCTAATGCCCTCGTTTTAACACATTTCTTCAGTCACTTCCTGCCGATGCTCTCCCATGCTCGTATTTGATGATGACTTTTGCGATGCGCATCATCATCAACGAGCCAAACACACACGGATCACATCTTAAAACAATGTAAAACTGAGTGAAACTTTTCCAAACGTGGATGGTTTATTTGATCTTAAACGTACTAATGATGAATACTGTCAAAAGGGCAGAAACAGAAAAATGAAAGCACCAAACTGACAGAAGGATCTGTGAGGGGGAGCTGCAGGTGTGAGCGATAATAATGAGAGGAGAAAAATAGAAAGCATAACTTTAAGTTAACAGAGTCACAGAACTACAGTAAATGTCAAAATATGAATATAAATACCCAAACAGACTCCCATGATTCATCAGCTCTTTGAAAAGCTCCTTATAGCTCTGAGTCGGCACATTCTGATATTTTAAAGACTTTAGTCCAGGTGGAGCTTATATAAATACAAACATGCTTATTATCAGTGAAATATCTTTTCTTCTGACACTATAAAGACATTTTTATGTATTTCGTCCCATTGAACAACACAATAATCCACCAGTTCACTGTTTTATTTCAACTATGGATAGATTGATCATCAAATGCCCGGTTTTGGATTGTGGCTCTTGCAATAGTATTTTTAAGACAATGTGGCTCCTGGGTAGATGAAGGTTGAGTACTGCTGGAATAAATACTCTGTAAAGTACAAAGGATAATAGCTGAACGGGCTAACAGTGAACTATTAGCTAGCTTACGTTAATGTGACCAAACGTCCTCTTTTGCTCCGGTAGTAGGAAGTTTTTCTGTGCAATTGATAAAATAGCAACCATGTATGTTTTGAAGAAAGACTTACCAACTGTGTTACTGCAGATGAGCGTACTGAAATACTTTAAGAAGGTGAGAGAGAGAGAGACGAGGGACTGGCGCTAGCAGACAGAGGCAGCAGGAATGGGACATCGTCAGAAGAGAGGAAAATAAAGATGATGAGACTCAGGTACAGTCTTCAGAAATGAGACCATCGCAGCTGAACTAAGCTCACAACACCATCTAAGATTTCAGAAGTAGCCGACCTAACAAGTTTTTTTTCCCCAATTAAATTTATGGCATTGTGAGCATGGCCTCTGCGGTCCATATCTATTTTATTCAAGGTTTGCTAGCAAATAACGAAGCATAGTAAATTTTTGTTTATCACACTCATATCCTTCAATAATTGTTGCTATTATGTGTGTGTGTGTGTGTGTGTGTGTGTGTGTTAGGGCCTGTGTAAGACACATACTTTTTAAACCCTAATGGTGAAATGAGTCTGAATACGTCACCATCATTGAGTGCGTGCATGTATAATGAACAAACTCTCACTCCAGCCAGGAACCCAAAGTTGGCAACCCTGCACAAGGGGTCTGTTTGAAAAGTCCAAAAAATTACCTCCTAAGTCCTTTCCTATTCACTTTTCCTTAACCCTGACGAAAAATGTCACAGGATCAAGGAAAGGTGGGAGTAAGAGGATAGGAAAGGAGAACTGTGGTGATTAAGGAATCCGACTGCACTTTCCCTTGGCGGATGTTACGGACGTGACGTGTGTTAAAACTACAATTTAACGTTGATGGACTACAAAATTCGCATCTACCACTCGGTGCGTTCTGTGTTGTTATGTGCTGTGAATGAAACGCTGAAACCTCAGAGATAAATCTGAGCTCATTAGGATTTTTATATCCTAAAGTCTCTTCAGGAAGAGGAACTGTGACTGTGAACGTCCAGAACAGCAGAAACTTTTCTCTTAATCTGAACTTTCTGCTCAGTCAGTACGACTAGATGAATAATCTTCCAGTCCTTTTATTTCACAACGATATTAGATTGTTTTGCTTTATTCCCTATCCATTTTTTCTTTAATGTTCTCGTCTCTGTTAATTCTATCACAGAGTCTACTCTGGTTCCAGCTTCCTTTCAGCTCGTCATGTGAAAAGCTCCATAAATCCCTGCATAATTATGATGATAGATCTAATATTCACAATATGGCAACATGCCGACTTTATCGCTTTAATTGGTTGTGATTTACAAATTTATCACGTTTAACTTTAATTTTTCAAAATAGCAAAACAAATACAGTTTAAAATATGGACTGGTCGGTTTACTGTTTGACTAAAATGGAAATGAGAAGAAATGAAATCGTGATCATAAGTTGTGTGATCAGGTGCGTCACTTCAAATGAAGTTTACGCAAAGAATTGTGGGTTGTCTTTTCATCTCTACTTTGGTATCGGATGGTCCAGTGTTTCCTAGGCTAAAGGAGATAATAAAGGAAAAAATGAAGCTTCTTTCCTTTTCAGTTGGAGAATTCAAACAGCCTCTATCATGGCCGACACTAAAATGCTTCCGGGTCTTTCACTCTGTTAGGAACCTTCCTAAACAAAACAGACTATTCGAACGGACCCAGGATCCAGCCAAGATAGCTAATGTTGCTAATGCTAGCAAAGACGCTAACAACAACATGGGATCCAGCCAAGATAGCTAATGTTGCTAATGCTGGCAAAGACGCTAACAACAACAACAACATGGGATCCAGCCAAGATAGCTAATGTTGCTAATGCTAGCAAAGACGCTAACAACAACATGGGATCCAGCCAAGATAGCTAATGTTGCTAATGCTAGCAAAGACGCTAACAACAACATGGGATCCAGCCATGATAGCTAATGTTGCTAATGCTAGCAAAGAGGCTAACAACAACATGGGATCCAGCCAAGATAGCTAATGTTGCTAATGCTAGCAAAGATGCTGACAACAACCCAGGATCTAGCCATGATAGCTAATGTTGCTAATGCTGGCAAAGACGCTGACAACAACAACATGGGATCCAGCCATGATAGCTAATGTTGCTAATGCTAGCAAAGATGCTAACAACAACAACACCGCATCCAGCCATGATAGCTAATGTTGCTAATGCTAGCAAAGATGCTAACAACAACAACCCAGGATCCAGCCATGATAGCTAATGTTGCTAATGCTAGCAAAGATGCTAACAACAACAACACCGCATCCAGCCATGATAGCTAATGTTGCTAATGCTAGCAAAGATGCTAACAACAACAACCCAGGATCCAGCCATGATAGCAAATGTTGCTAATTCTAGCAAAGACCCTAACAATAACACAGGATCCAGCCATGATAGCTAATGTTGCTAATGCTAGCAAAGATGCTAACAACAACAACACCGCATCCAGCCATGATAGCAAATGCTGCTAATGCTAGCAAAGATGCTAACAACAACAACCCAGGATCCAGCCATGATAGCAAATGTTCCTAATGCTAGCAAAGATGCTAACAACAACAACACCGCATCCAGCCATGATAGCTAATGTTGCTAATGCTAGCAAAGACCCTAACAACAACACAGGATCCAGCCATGATAGCTAATGTTGCTAATGCTAGCAAAGATGCTAACGACAACACAGGATCCAGCCATGATAGCTAATGTTGCTAATTCTAGCAAAGACCCTAACAACAACACAGGATCCAGCCATGATAGCTAATGTTGCTAATGCTAGCAAAGACGCTAACAACAACATGGGATCCAGCCATGATAGCTAATGTTGCTAATGCTAGCAAAGATGCTAATGACAACACAGGATCCAGCCATGATAGCTAATGTTGCTAATGCTAGCAAAGACCCTAACAACAACACGGGATCCAGCCATGATAGCTAATGTTGCTAATGCTAGCAAAGATGCTAATGACAACACAGGATCCAGCCATGATAGCAAATGTTGCTAATTCTAGCAAAGACCCTAACAACAACACAGGATCCAGCCATGATAGCTAATGTTGCTAATGTTAGCAAAGATGCTAATGACAACACAGGATCCAGCCATGATAGCTAATGTTGCTAATGCTAGCAAAGACCCTAACAACAACACGGGATCCAGCCATGATAGCTAATGTTGCTAATTCTAGCAAGGATCCAGCCACAGGATCCAGCCATGATAGCTAATGTTGCTAATGCTAGCAAAGACCCTAACAACAACACGGGATCAAGCCATAACGTCAAGCTACACCGGCGCAGCTGACCCAAAACGCCAACATCAAACACAAATACGTTTAAAAGCTCTAGTTTATTATTTCTTCATTTAAATTCCATACTTGTACTAATTATCTCAACCAAAAATGCAAGTAAATGGTAGCATTTTAACAGTTTATTTATGGATAATAATAATAATAATTATAATAATAATACATTTTTTAGTAAGAAGCACTTTCAGAATGCTGTACTGCACTTTGAAGTAAGTAAATTAAAATAATGAAAATAAACACCAGATAATAAGAAAAATCTTAAAACTACTAAAACTAAATAAATGCTGTTTAAACATGATTACAGTCACATCAGTGACAACAGACGAGCAGACGCTTGGGTCACCAATGTAAAACCAACAAACAAACAAACAAGAAACATAAACAAAGTGATATAAATACAAGGCATTTAAAAGAAATGAGGCAAAAATATGGCTAAAAATTGAAAATGGTGCACCTGTATGATCAAAATATGATAAATGATAAATTGAAAAGCTCAAAATATTAGAAAAAATGTGAAAATAAAAACTGCAGTTTAAAATACTCATTTGTTCAAAAGGTCAAAACACAAAATCAGATGTTAAGATACTGCTTTTAATTGGCAAATATATGAAAAAGAAAGCTACAATCATGTTTTCAAGGCAAAAATATGACTTAAAATTGAAAAGGGTGCACGCTAAAGGTCAAAATATCACATCAAGGTTGAAATGACAAATCGAAAAGGTCAAAATATGACATAAAAAGTAAAAATAATCAATTGAAAAGGTAAAATTGTGAAATAAAAAGTGAAAATAATCAATCAAAAAGGTCAAAATATGAGATAACAAGTGAAAATAATAAGTTTACATTTTAAAATATGACATAGAAGAAAAATTCATACATTGAAAAGGTCAAAATATCAGCTAAAATACGAAAATAATTACTTGAAAAGGTCAACATATTAGATAAAAAGTGAAAAGAATGAACTGACAGTTCAGAATATTAGATAAAAAGTCAAAATAATCAGTTGAAAATGGTCAAAATATGAAATGAAATTCCAAATAATAGATTGAAGTCATTACTGTGAAATAAAAAACACAAATGAATTTGTTTTTCCACACTTCTTTTTATTTATTTATTTTTTTTACTCTTTACTTTTCTACATTTTTATGCCTTCAGGATATTTCATATCATCAAGGTTAAGTTTACATTTTTATACTGAAGGAAATCTGCAGGCCTCATATTTTAGAGCCAGTTATAATAAATATATGATATTATCTTGCTGAGCGGGTGTAACTGTACCAGGGGCCACATATGGCCCCCGGGCCTTGAGTTTGACACCCCTGCTACAGTCTGGGAGTGCTCTTTAAGGCGGATCTGAGCAGCCTTTCCTGCTCACATTTAGCTAATACACGACTGAAAGTCCAGTGCACCTTTACACCCCCGATCCTAACCTATCCTAACATCAGACCCAAGCATCCATCAGACCAGTCGTCGACCCGTACAGATCTCCACTGGTAAAATCTTCATCTGTCCGTCAGTTTTCATGAAAGGAAACATCCTCTCAGTGAAGGTGTGTGTGAGGGTGTGGATGTGTGTGTTACTATCAGGATCAGAGAACGACAGCTTTCCTCTGTCCCAGTCCAGACTCACTCTGATCCTCTGGAGCTGCCTCTGCACCAGGAGAGGAGTGCCTGCAGTTGGTGAACATGTGAAGTATTGACCTTTGAAGGACCCGAGTCCCCAAAACCCACGTAAGACATTTCGCCCCCTCTCAGCAGACTTTGGACAAACACCCAGACACCAGCACATGCTGTTTCTGACCTCGACGTCCCAGATGTGAGTCCCGGAGTTAAAACCCTCAGAGCCCAGGGTGAAGAAGGTAAACGGCCTCCTACCAGAGGTATCAGACATCTGCTGCTGCTGCTGCACTCCTCTCATAGACGTCAGATCATCAGACAGGACCAACATTTTATGAGTGAAATTTGGGTCCAGAATGACAGGTGTGTAGGAGACCACATTCTTCATCTTGGTCCAGATGTGGTAGCCCAGATTGCCCAGGTGTTTGGCCTGGTCTATCAGAGCTCCCGTGGTCAGCTGTGGCTCCTCCAGCAGAGGGCGCTGCTGGACTCTTTCCACTGCAGCCTTGTAGGCTTTCAGGAAGGAGATATCTTGGGCCTTCAGCTCATCCTCCGCGGCTCTGACTGTGAAAGATCAGCTATCTGTGCCCTCAGAGCCTCCACCTGCTCCTTTAGCCTCCGACTCTTCTGCTCCTCTTCCTCCCTCAATACACACAGTCTGGCCTCCTCTTCCTCTGCTAGAAACTCATGAAGCTTCCTAAACTGATGCTTAATCTGTGCCTCTGTGCGTTGGGCCTGAGACTTGACACGATTTTCAAACCATTCAAACATTTCTTTAACTTTCTTCAGACTCTTCACCTTCTCCTTTAAGGGCTGCAGAGCCTCCTGAAGCGTCTTCCTTGATGCATGCACAGCTTCATCGGTGGGTTTAAATCTGTGGTTGGTGTGCTTTTCTGAATCTCTGCAGACGACACACACCAGCTCCTGATGGTCCAGGCAGAAGAGTTTGAGTTTCTCAGCGTGCAGATGGCAGAGATCCTCTGCATCTCTCTGTTCTCTCTCCAGTAAGAAGGCCTCACACAGGTTCTTTAACACCAGGCTCATCGGAGGGTTTCTGTCTGTGGAGATGGTCTTACAAACCGGACACTCCCGTGTTGGTTTCTCTCTCCACCAGCTCTGCAGACAGACTTTACAGAAGCTGTGGCTACAGGCCAGAACCACAGGATGCCTGAAGATGTCTTTACAGACCGGACAGCAGAGATCCTCCTCTGATCTGGAAGCCATTGAGTCTGAGAGTGAGGCTGAAAACAACAGAGAACAAGTTCAGACATGCCTGGGGTTCCCCTCCCCACAGCAGAGTCCCCCTCAGTCAGTTTTACCTCAAGTCTGACTGTTTTACAGCCAAAGTGGATTTAAATGGATCTATTTCACTAAATTTACATGAAGAATGTTTTTTTCAAACTTTAAATGTTTCTTTCTAACACTGTTAGGAAAAGAAAGGCGATCTTACCATCTGCTCAAGTGTTGTCTCCTCTTTCTACAGTCTGTGGTTCTCTCTCAGAAAGAGGAAGAAAGTGAGAAAGAAAAAACACAGTCCTTCCTCATCTTTGTGGCAAACTACAGCAGTGCAAGACCGCCACCCTGTGGTCTGACATCATTACTGCACCCGCTTACCGACCAGATATGCAGACCAAGGTTTAATACTTGTGGATTTTTCATGAATTTCCTTTTAATTTAGATTTTTCCTCTTTGTGTTAAATTTCAGTTTATTTTTCAGTCAACATTAAAACTGCTCAGTCTGTGGAAAGTTTTACTCACCCATTCACGCTGGCTTTTAATACAAGTTCAGCTTGACATCCTGTTATGTATTCTTTTTAATGCTCCTAATTCAGTGTTTTAATGAGACATTTATTGTGCATTGTTGTTTATCTTTGTTATATACTTTCACATTTGGCCCTTTGGCCAACTAAGATTGTTTTTTAATTGTACTATATAAAACATTGATTGATTGATTGATTGATGGTTTAGTTTTTATTTTGCATAAATGCATCATTCTAGTTAGGTTTTAGTGTTACTTTGAGCTTTTTTTAGCAGTAAGGAAGACTTTTCAGGGGTGAGACTCAAGAAGAGAAAACATCATAAAAACACGTTTAATCAGAATACTCTTTACTTTTCCTATTATTCATGGAAAGGTAGGTGGGAAGATTTGCTCCAACCCAACGTCCTGCGGGTCAGACAATTTTTTTGCAATATCAATCCAACCAAAGACTGATATATAGGCTGCAGTAATATTTATAAAGAGAAATGATCCAATATTAGATGCAGGTACCATTTAATGAAAGCTGCATGTTTGCACACTAAAGGGTTAATTAGCCACTTCAGAAAGAGAATTTACCTGGAGGTAATCTAAACAGGTCAGGCAAAAATATGCTGTCCTTGTAACATATGACAGTTTTTACAGATTTTACTGTTTTCAGAATCCACTGATGATGAATTTACAAGACCGGAATATTCATTAAATATACGTTAAACATGACTGTTCACGGCTTTAAAACAGCAACCTGTTCACAAAACCTGAGCTGAGCCCTATTTCAGCTGACCTGGGATCAGTGCACAGTGTCCAGAGAGGAGAATGAGGGTGCTTTCACAATAGGGGCCCGGTCTCGGATCTGAGTGCACTTGAGCCCAAAGTCCGGTTTGTTTTGGTAGTGTGAATGCAAGCACCGGGCCTGGGCCCACTTGAGGTGCTTTCACATTAGGCCCAGTTGTTACGAACCACGCAGCAGCGCGATTCCACCCCGGCTTGTTTAAACACTAGCAACACTGAACCGTGCCTGGGCCCACTTGTGTATTTACTCGGTCTGAAACAGCAGGTGGCGGTATGCACCTAGCTGGTTAACAACCCCGCCAAGGAGGAGAGAGAAGAAGCTACCATGGCAACCACTGGAGTCATGACCTGAGCGACGACTGTTTTTGTTTAAAACTAAATCGTATGTAAATAAAATTAGTTGATATTAGTTTGGCATTACAAATTTATTATAAAGAAGGATTAAATCAGTCGGGAGATTAAACTGAGTCGCTCACTAAAGCGAGATGTCTGCGTTTGTGGCTGAGGTACAATAACACAGAGAAAACATTTGTCATCCTGAGCACAGCTGTTTTAATCCCACTCCGGGGACGAAGTTTGATTTTAAACGCTAAAACCTCTGGATGCCTTTACAGACTTATTTAAACTCCTGTCCATATCTCTGATCCTCCCTGTCACATCAGTGAGCTGTGATCGCAGGTCCTCATGTCTGCATAGTTTAAAACAGTGGTTCTCAAATGGGGGTACGCGTACCCCTGGGGGTACGTGAAGGCAATCCATGGGGTATATGAGATTTTAAAATATATTCCGGCTATTTCAGAAAAGTAGCGCCTTTCTATGCATGTCCGGAGCGACGTGCTCTTGTGAGTATATTATATACATTCTAAAATCACATTCGTGCCGTGAGCATCTGCGGTGTGTTTTCTCTGTCCTCTGATAAACAGTGATATTTATTGGAGCAGATGATAAAAGGTTTCTCCCTCCCTGTCCTTCACTCCATGCGTAGCCCGGCACTTTGACGCACAGCCAGGACATCAGTGCCGTCTTGTTTCACTGTTTCATTCACTGTGCCAGCCAAGTTTGTATGAGGAGGGACCGACTTTTCATCCATTCCATGTCAAATATGATCAATGATAGTGATAAGGGTGCAGCTGAGGCTCACTGTGAGAGGAGTTAACTCTCCTACAGCCAAAGATTGGCTCACCTGTTTGTGTTCCAGACTGGTCAGAGGAGTCATTTCAGTGAGCTGGTTGATCCGGAGCATTTAGAAGTTGTATGTCTGAGGTCAGAGGAGACTGTTGGTAAATATTTCACTGGAATAAAGTCCTGTTAGTTTGGAAACAGCTCCAGCTGTGTGAGTAGTGCATTTGCGCTCATGTGGACGTGTCTGGCTGCCTGCTGCCTGTCTCCCTCTCTACCAGGCTACATGAGGCAAAAACACAAGAACTGATACAGACAGATATGAGAAGAGGACAAACATCAGGTGGTGTTGGAGAGGAGAACGTTTTTGTTCCTTGGTCTGCCTTAAAAATCAGCACCAGCACCATGTGAAGTGAAACTCTGAAAAAAATATCTGCAGCAATTTTGTGCTGCGAAATGATGTTGCTGGTGTGGAAGCTTGCATTGATACGCTACAGGTTCAAAAAGTAAATATTTTGTGTGAATAATTTGCACAAAAAATTTGCGTCTGGAGTGTAAGGACCTTAAGTTTATGAAGTGGAGTTTATATTTTTAAAATTAATTAAATCTAATGACCCTAAAACCCTCTGAGTCTCCCCCGTTGGCAGGATGGTTTGACCCACACTGGAGCATGCCTGTCAATCACTGCATTCACAATCTCTCCATTCATAAAAAGGTTCATGATTTATTTTTGTGAAGAAATGCTGATCTATAACTAAGTTAATGATTTCAGTTTGAGAGGAAATCTTTATTATGATCCCAAAAAGGGGCACTAAGCTGTCTTTTTAATAATTAGTTAATTTTTTGTACAGGTTTTTAGTTCTTTCTAGCTCTATGTTTTTATTTCCAAATTGTTCCAGAGAGATCGCTGCAGCTGAGCAGTGTTTTGCACACTTCTGGGTTTAAATGGTTTTATGCCTTCCCACTCACTGTTTTCAATACATTAGTTTGAATTCCCACATTTAGTGATGAGAAGCTTTGCCATGAATTTAGTCATGCATTTTAAGGTTTATTATGTTTGAAAAAATATTTGTCATTTATAATAGTTTATCAGTTACAAGGTTTGATAAATCACACGGGTGTCACAGCGCTGTTTAATGTCTTTATTTTTGGCCAGAAAGCTCTGCGCTGTTTAGGAGGTACTTGGCTGAAAAAATACTTCACAGGGGGTACACGACTGAAAAAAGATTGAGAACCACTGATTGAAAGGTCATGTGACACCTGTGTTACGATGGGTTCTTAGGGGTTAAATATGTCCAAATGGTCCAAATAGTGTCTGTTTGTAAATGCAGCTGCCTCTTCTCCTGCAGTGTGAGTAGTGAGTGTGGCTGTCTGGGCAGGGGAGAGAGAGGAAGGAAGAGCAAGCAGACACTTGACCTTAATCGATCACCGATGGCACCGATCTCCAAAAACTGATATCTTGAGGGTTGATTTACTGATGTGTGAAGTCCAGGTAAAGTTAATGATGGAGCAACACTTTAAACACACCACCTTGATCATATTTAGTGCACAAATACCGATCTGATATACAGAGAGAGAAGGAAGAAGAAGAAAAAATAGTCCCAAAGCACAAATATGGAGCTTGTTAAGATGGATTTGGCTGAAGATGTTGAGTCTGGCAAACCCATCTGCTTTGCATGGTTAGCTGTGACTACTCAAAACTATTCAAAGCTCCCATTATACCACAGCTCACATTTACACATTCATACACTGATGGTGACGGCTGCAAGGGAGAGACATATAAGAACTATAAATACTCTATAACACGGGTGTCAAACTCAAGGCCCGGGGGCCAAATCTGGCCCGTGGAATGATTATATCCAGCCCATGAGGTCAGATCATATTTGTATTCTAACTGGCCCACCAGTATGAGGTCTGCAGGTTTCCTCCAGTATAAAAATGTAAACTTGAACATGATTATTTGAAATATCTTTGTTAAGTCATAAAAATCTGAAAAAGTAAAGAGTAAGAAAGATTTCATAAAAAGTCAGGAATGTGTCAACTCATAATTTTGACTTTTCATTTCATGCTTTGACCTTTTCAGCTCCTAATTTGGACTTTATGTCACAATTTTACTTTTCAGATTCCCAATTTTAAATTTTAAGTCATATTTTGACCTTTTCAACTCATTTTTTTGGCTTTTTAATCCCATATTTTGACTTTAACAAACATGATTTGAATTTTTTTCTCATATTTTGACATTAATTTTACTTTTTATATCATATTTTGACCTTATACACTCCCAATTTTGAATTTAAGTCATATTTTTAATTTTTTGAGTCATCATTTTGAATTCTAGCTCATATTTTGACATTTTCAGCTCCTAATTTTCACTTTTTAATCCCATATTTTGAACTATCAAACTCACAATAAAAAAATTTTAAGTCATATTTTGACTTTTAGACATATGATTTCAAAATTGATCTCATATTTTCACCTTTCAAACTTATGATTTCAACTTTCTCCTCATATATTTGCTCTTTAAAAACACTTTGTTTTTCTATTTTTAATATCGTGTTCTGATCTTTTAAACAAATAAACTGGAATTTTTATCTCAAATTTGAGCCTTTAAACTTATCATTTTTACTTTTGAATTTCCAAATGATTTATCATCAGTGCTGTTTTATTTTTCATATTTTATTACAGGTGAAAATGAAGTTGACAGTTCTGGTTAAATGTTGACTGTGTTAAGCCCCTGCTGTGATTGAGTTCGACACCCCTGCTCTATAATAAGCTTTAAAAAGCTTTTAATACCAACTTTTATGGAATAAGCTGGAGATATCTGTTTATTCAGAGTAGAGATCCTGACAGAGTAAACCTGAATAAAAACCTCATCACGTTAGTCAGACATCTGCCTTGGATAACATTTCTCTTTTTCAAACCACAGACATTTAGAAATAAACATAAATAACTTTGTTTGTCACCATAATAAGGATTTATGATCAGATCTGCAGTTACACAGCATTTGAGGTGAACAGATGTGCAGAGTGCTCAGGGACGTGGTTTCAATCAGAAACGCGCCTTCAGCACGGTTCTGGATGGGCGTCTTTCTGGTGTTGTGGATTAAGCAGTCACTGTGTTATCTGGTGACCTCTAGCTTTTTCTGTGGTTGTCATAGTTACAACAGATCAGCAATAGCACTAATGAATGCTTATGTTCATGTGTCTTCACTATAATGTAAAATTATATCAGCTGAGTATCTCTAATAAAAACTAAACACAAAGAACACTGCTGCCCCCTTAACCCTCTGTGACTCCCCACTTTCAACTGTGGACTCTTTCTTAGGACCCTCATCACCCAGGACCTCGAGTGGGAGCTCAACATCAGCTCACTCCTCAAAAAAGCCCAACAGAGGGTGTGTTTCCTGCAGCAGCCTAAGAAATGCACCCGGCCAGAGACGATGGTTACTGTCTGGTGCACTATAGCCATGGTGAGGGCCAGGAACGGGCTGCAGCCATGGTGAGGGACAGGAACAGACTGCTGCCATGGTGAGGGCCAGGAATGGGCTGCAGCCATGGTGAGGGACAGGAACAGACTGCTGCCATGGTGAGGGACAGGAACGGGCTGCTGCCATGGTGAGGGACAGGAACGGGCTGCAGCCATGGTGAGGGACAGGAACAGATTGCAGCCATGGTGAGGGACAGGAACAGACTGCAGCCATGGTGAGGGACAGGAACGAGCTGCCCAATGGTGAGGGCCAGGAATGGGCTGTAGCCACGGCGAAGGACAAGACCAGACTGCAGCCACAGTGAGGGACAGGCCCAGACTACAGCCATGGTGAGGGACAGGAACAGACTGCAGCCACAGTGAGGGCCAGGAACGGGCTGCAGCCATGGTGAGGGACAGGAACAGACTGCCACCATGGTGAGGGCCAGGAACGGGCTGCAGCCATGGTGAGGGACAGGAACAGACTGCTGCCATGGTGAGGGACAGGAACGGGCTGTAGCCATGGTGAGGGCCAGGAATGGGCTGTAGCCATGGTGAGGGACAGGAACAGGCTGCAGCCATGGGGAGGGCCAGGAACAGACTGCTGCCATGGTGAGGGCCAGGAACGGGCTGCAGCCATGGTGAGGGACAGGAACAGACTGCCACCATGGTGAGGGCCAGGAACGGGCTGCAGCTATGGTGAGGGACAGGAACAGGCTGCAGCCACAGTGAGGGACAGGAACGGACAGCAGCCATGGTAAGAGCCAGAACGGGCAGCAGCCATGGCAAAGGACAAGACTTGACTGCAGCCACGGTGAGGGAAAGGAACAGACTGCTGCCATGGTGAGGGACAGGAACGGGCTGCAGCCATGGTGAGGGCCAGGAATGGGCTGTAGCCATGGTGAGGGACAGGAACGGGCTGCAGCCATGGTGAGGGACAGGAACAGACTGCTGCCATGGTGAGGGACAGGAACGGGCTGCAGCCATGGTGAGGGACAGGAACAGACTGCCACCATGGTGAGGGCCAGGAACGGGCTGCAGCTATGGTGAGGGACAGGAACAGGCTGCAGCCACAGTGAGGGACAGGAACGGGCAGCAGCCATGGTAAGAGCCAGAACGGGCAGCAGCCATGGCAAAGGACAAGACTTGACTGCAGCCACGGTGAGGGAAAGGAACAGACTGCAGCCACGGTGAGGGAAAGGAACGGGCAGCCGCCATGGTAAGAGCCAGAAATGGACTGCAGCCACAGCAAAGGACAAGACCAGACTGCAGCCACGGTGAGTGAAAGGAACAGACTGCAGCCATGGTGAGAGTCAGGAACGGGCTGCAGCCACGGCGAAGGACAAGACCAAACTGCAGCCATGGTGAGGGATAGGAACAAGCTGTGGCCACAGTGAGGGTCAGGGACAGACTGCAGCCACAGTGAAGGACAGGAACAGGCTGCAGCCACAGTGAGGGACGGGAACAGACTGCTGCCATGGTAAGGGACAGAAACAGGCTGCAGCCACAGTGAGGGACAGGAACAGACTGCTGCCATGGTGAGGGAAAGGAACAGGCTGCAGCCACAGTGAGGGACAGGAACAGACTGCTGCCATGGTGAGGGAAAGGAACAGGCTGCAGCCACAGTGAGGGACAGAAACAGACTGCTGCTATTGTGAGGGACAGGAACAGGCTGCAGCCACAGTGAGGGACAGGAACGGGCTGCTGCTATGATGAGGGCCAGGAACAGACTGCCACCATGGTGAGGGCCAGGAACGGGCTGCAGCCATGGTGAGGGACAGGAACAGACTGCTGCTATGATGAGGGCCAGGAACGGGCTGCAGCCATGGTGAGGGACAGGAACAGACTGCTGCCATGGTGAGGGACAGGAACGAGCTGCCCAATGGTGAGGGCCAGGAATGAGCTGTAGCCACGGCGAAGGACAAGACCAGACTGCAGCCACAGTGAGGGACAGGCCCAGACTGCAGCCATGGTGAGGGACAGGAACAGACTGCAGCCACAGTGAGGGCCAGGAACGGGCTGCAGCCATGGTGAGGGACAGGAACAGACTGCCACCATGGTGAGGGCCAGGAACGGGCTGCAGCCATGGTGAGGGACAGGAACAGACTGCTGCCATGGTGAGGGACAGGAACGGGCTGTAGCCATGGTGAGGGCCAGGAATGGGCAGCAGCCATGGTAAGAGCCAGAACAGGCAGCAGCCACGGCAAAGGACAAGACTTGACTGCAGCCACGGTGAGGGTAAGGAACAGACTGCAGCCATGGTGAGGGACAGGAACGAGCTGCCCAATGGTGAGGGCCAGGAATGGGCTGTAGCCACGGCGAAGGACAAGCCCAATTCAGCCACAGTGAGGGACAGGCCCAGACTGCAGCCATGGTGAGGGACAGGAACAGACTGCAGCCACAGTGAGGGCCAGGAACGGGCTGCAGCCATGGTGTGGGACAGGAACAGACTGCCACCATGGTGAGGGCCAGGAACGGGCTGCAGCCATGGTGAGGGACAGGAACAGACTGCTGCCATGATGAGGGACAGGAACGGGCTGTAGCCATGGTGAGGGCCAGGAATGGGCTGTAGCCATGATGAGGGACAGGAACGGGCTGCAGCCATGGTGAGGGCCAGGAACAGACTGCTGCCATGGTGAGGGCCAGGAACGGGCTGCAGCCATGGTGAGGGACAGGAACAGACTGCCACCATGGTGAGGGCCAGGAACGGGCTGCAGCTATGGTGAGGGACAGGAACAGGCTGCAGCCACAGTGAGGGACAGGAACGGGCAGCAGCCATGGTAAGAGCCAGAACGGGCAGCAGCCATGGCAAAGGACAAGACTTGAATGCAGCCACGGTGAGGGAAAGGAACAGACTGCAGCCATGGTGAGGGACAGGAACGAGCTGCCCAATTGTGAGGGCCAGGAATGGGCTGTAGCCACGGCGAAGGACAAGACCAGACTGCAGCCACAGTGAGGGACAGGCCCAGACTGCAGCCATGGTGAGGGACAGGAACAGACTGCAGCCACAGTGAGGGCCAGGAACGGGCTGCAGCCACGGTGAGGGAAAGGAACAGACTGCAGCCATGGTGAGGGACAGGAACAGACTGCAGCCATGGTGAGGGACAGGAACAGACTGCTGCCATGGTGAGGGACAGGAACGGGCTGTAGCCATGGTGAGGGACAGGAACAGACTGCAGCCACAGTGAGGGCCAGGAACGGGCTGCTGCTATGATGAGGGCCAGGAACAGACTGCCACCATGGTGAGGGCCAGGAACGGGCTGCAGCCATGGTGAGGGACAGGAACAGACTGCTGCTATGATGAGGGCCAGGAACGGGCTGCAGCTATGGTGAGGGACAGGAACAGGCTGCAGCCACAGTGAGGGACAGGAACGGGCAGCAGCCATGGTAAGAGCCAGAACGGGCAGCAGCCACGGTAAGAGCCAGAACGGGCAGCAGCCACGGCAAAGGAGAAGACTTGACTGCAGCCACGGTGAGGGAAAGGAACAGACTGCAGCCATGGTGAGGGACAGGAACAGACTGCAGCCATGGTGAGGGACAGGAACAGACTGCTGCCATGGTGAGGGACAGGAACGGGCTGCCCAATGGTGAGGGACAGGAACGGGCAGCAGCCATGGTAAGAGCCAGAACAGGCAGCAGCCACGGCAAAGGACAAGACTTGACTGCAGCCACGGTGAGGGAAAGGAACAGACTGCAGCCATGGTGAGGGACAGGAACGAGCTGCCCAATGGTGAGGGCCAGGAATGGGCTGTAGCCACGGCGAAGGACAAGCCCAATTCAGCCACAGTGAGGGACAGGCCCAGACTGCAGCCATGGTGAGGGACAGGAACAGACTGCAGCCACAGTGAGGGCCAGGAACGGGCTGCAGCCATGGTGTGGGACAGGAACAGACTGCCACCATGGTGAGGGCCAGGAACGGGCTGCAGCCATGGTGAGGGACAGGAACAGACTGCTGCCATGGTGAGGGACAGGAACGGGCTGTAGCCATGGTGAGGGCCAGGAATGGGCTGTAGCCATGATGAGGGACAGGAACAGCCACGGCAAAGGACAAGACTTGACTGCAGCCACGGTGAGGGAAAGGAACAGACTGCAGCCATGGTGAGGGACAGGACCGAGCTGCCCAATTGTGAGGGCCAGGAATGGGCTGTAGCCACGGCGAAGGACAAGACCAGACTGCAGCCACAGTGAGGGACAGGCCCAGACTGCAGCCATGGTGAGGGACGGGAACAGACTGCAGCCACAGTGAGGGACAGGAACAGACTGCTGCCATGGTGAGGGCCAGGAACGGGCTGCAGCCATGGTGAGGGACAGGAACAGACTGCTGCTATGATGAGGGACAGGAACGAGCTGCCCAATGGTGAGGGCCAGGAATGGGCTGTAGCCACGGCGACGGACAAGACCAGACTGCAGCCACAGTGAGGGACAGGCCCAGACTGCAGCCATGGTGAGGGACAGGAACAGACTGCAGCCACAGTGAGGGCCGGGAACGGGCTGCAGCCATGGTGCGGGACAGGAACAGACTGCCACCATGGTGAGGGCCAGGAACGGGCTGCAGCTATGGTGAGGGACAGGAACAGGCTGCAGCCACAGTGAGGGACAGGAACGGGCAGCAGCCATGGTAAGAGCCAGAAATGGCTGCAGCCACGGCAAAGGACAAGACTTGACTGCAGCCACGGTGAGTGAAAGGAACAGACTGCAGCCATGGTGAGAGTCAGGAACGGGCTGCAGCCACAGCGAAGGACAAGACCAAACTGCAGCCATGGTGAGGGATAGGAACAAGCTGTGGCCACAGTGAGGGTCAGGGACAGACTGCAGCCACAGTGAGGGACAGGAACAGGCTGCAGCCACAGTGAGGGACAGGAACAGACTGCTGCCATGGTAAGGGACAGAAACAGGCTGCAGCCACAGTGAGGGACAGGAACAGACTGCTGCCATGGTGAGGGACAGGAACAGGCTGCAGCCACAGTGAGGGACAGGACCAGACTGCTGCCATGGTGAGGGACAGGAACAGGCTGCAGCCACAGTGAGGGACAGGAACAGACTGCTGCCATTGTGAGGGACAGGAACAGGCTGCAGCCACAGTGAGGGACAGGAACGGGCTGCTGCTATGATGAGGGCCAGGAACAGACTGCCACCATGGTGAGGGCCAGGAACGGGCTGCAGCCATGGTGAGGGACAGGAACAGACTGCTGCTATGATGAGGGCCAGGAACGGGCTGCAGCCATGGTGAGGGACAGGAACAGACTGCTGCTATGATGAGGGCCAGGAACGGGCTGCAGCCACAGTGAGGGACAGGAACAGGCTGCAGCCTATCATATGCTCTGCAGCCATGGTGATTGGTTCTTCCCCTCATCTGTCAGTCTCAAAAATAGTACTCTGGCCCTCCCCCCACAACATCTTACTGAACTTTAGAGCCAGCAGAAAGAATAATTGAAATTAATATAGACTTGTTTTATGAGCACACACCAGACTTTATGTCACTGCACACTGCGTGTGTTATTCTTATTTTTAACCAAATCACACGTAAACCTGAACATCTGAACAGAGATTAAACAGATTAAATTATCCAAACTTAAGACTGATCCTATTTTATCATCTAAACTCAGAGAATAATCAGATTAGATCATCCAAACTCAGGGAATAATCCCATTATGTTACTGAATTCAGAGGTCAATCAGAATAAGTGATCAAAACTCTGAGATTATTTGGATTACACCATCCAAACTCAGAGATTAATCATCCATCCTTTAAGTTTCCATGTCTTTGAGTCTATAAACGGTTAATAAAGTCTAACTATGAGAACACATGGTCTCCAACACGCCAGCAGAAATAACAGCAGGAGGCGGGGCTTAGGCATACTCACACACCACCAACCACCAACCCTGCCCCCACCCCTGACCACAGACATAAACACATAAACAAAAACACACGCTTGTGTATTTTTGGCTCTCTGGTCTCCATGAGGAGGGTCTGTGAAACGTTCATCACTGTCAGACTGTGGCTGAATAAATCGCTATAAATCTGAACACTCACAGATTGGTGATAAATCCTGATTATTTAGGTTTTATTTTCAGCAGGATGGTGAGGACGGCGTTGATACATGAACTCATATTTCAACATGGAGTTGGTTTATGAAGCTGATTTATGACTGAAGGAAGCAGCTCCACCTTTCACAACCATCCTGGTGTTTCGGGTCACACTGTTAACCCAAAAGTCACTAACAGAGAACAGCTACGAGGTGTCTGCCCTTAGTTAAATTCATATATATATTTTTACAGTGCTCAGCTACATTTATCAATCATCAGCACTCAGGCATACACTGTGTTCCAAATTATTATGCAAATGAGATTTTTCTCTGATTTTTCTAAATACTCGATGCAAATGACAGGCAGTATAATTTTCAAATCATCAACTGTTAGAACATGATTCTAATTTTATTAAACAAACTTCCCAGTGACAACTATTTCTTTTAAAACTCAAAATGCACTATTCCAAGGAGGTCATATTTACTGAAATCGAAGTTATTTCAATCAAAACATCTTAACAGGCCAAGTTCCATGTTAACATAGGAGCCCTTCTTTGATATCACCTTCACTATTCTTGCATCCATTGAACTTTTGAGTTTTTGGAGAGTTTCTGCTTGAATTTCTTTGCAGGATGTCAGAATATCCTCCCAGAGCTGCTGTTTAGATGTGAACTGCCTCCCACCCTCATAGATCTTTAGCTTGAGGATGCTCCAAAGGTTCTCAACAGGGTTAAAGGTCAGGGGAGGATGGGGGCCACACCATGAGTTTCTCTCCTTTTATGCCCATAGCAGCCAATGACACAGAGGATTTCTTTGCAGCATGAGATGGTGCACTGTCATGCATGAAGATCATTTTGCTACAGAAGGCATGATTCTTCTTTTTGTACCATGGAAGAAAGTGGTCCGTCAGAAACTCTATATACTTTGCCGAGGTCATTTTCACACTTTCAGGGACCCTAAAGGGGCCTACCAGCTCTATCCAGAACATGGCTCCGCCCCCTCCTTACTGACATCACAGTCTTGTTGGGACATGGTGGCCATCCACCAACCATCCACTACTCCTCCATCTGGACCATCCAGGGTTGCACGGCACTCATCGGTCTTCTTCATTATGCCTTTATCTGCGCGAACCCGTCTGTGCTCTGAATCAGCCACTAGTGTCTTCACAGTATGATGATCACGCTTAAGTTTTCCTGAAATATCTCATGTTTTCATTTCTAGGCCAAGACATTACACTATCTGAGGCTTTTCAGCAGCGCAGAGATCCTTTTTCTTTCCCATATTGCTGAAACCTGTGGCCTGCTTAAAGGGATAATGCAACATTTTGGCAAATTCAACCATTGCCATAATTCCTATAGTCTTAGTAATAGGTCCGTTTCCTTTAGTTGTCAGTGCAAGGTTATTATAGCAATGGGTGAATTTGCCAAAATGTTGAAGTATCCCTTTAATAATGTGGAACGTCCTTCTTCAGTAGTTTTCCTTTAATTGGGCTCACCAGGCAAACTAATGATTACAGGTGTCTGAGATTGATTTTAGTGATCCAGAGAGTCCTAAGACACAAAACCATCCATGAGTTTAACTGAAAAACAAAAAATGAATGTTTATGACACTAAAATCAAATTTGCGTACTAATATGGAACACGGTGTATTTATCATCATGATCAGTGCTATCAGTGGTATATTTATTGTCATGGTCATCCCCCGTCTAACTGAGAGGTAAACAGTCCAATATTGACAGACAGATGCAGAAACCTTCAGAAAGCAGGTGCAAAAATATAAACTACCTGACTGCCAAATGAGGTGATATTTACTTTAATTCAGTTCACACATATTTTTTTCTGTAAAATAAAATCAGTAAAAGTTTTTTGTTAAAGGCCAAAGAGACTGATAACAATGATTAAAACATGGTGCTGATGATGCAAAGGTTTCAATGTGGCGTCAGAGGGTTTTTGTCTCCAGGAAAATGGTCGTTTTTTCTCCGTCAGTTCTTTGGTTGATATGTAGCTGCCCTGGGTTTATATCTGTTTCTGTTACTTCATCTAAATCCTCTGATTCCCTCTAGATCACCACACCCTCTTGCCTCATCACTCTCCATGTCGTTTTTGCTGGGTGTAATCAGGGTCTTCATCTCTTCTCTCAAACTCACCGTCATCACTGAAGATGGCATCCAGTATATTCTAAAAACTGTCACATTGATTGTCAGTGTGATTTAATGACACTGAATTAGGACCGCTGCTTGTTTGTTTTACTTACAGATATACAAAAAATGTTTCATAAGATATTTGATTTATAATTTTATAAGTCATTATAAGGTTAGGGAGTTAGGGCTCATTAGTTTGGTGAGTTGTGAGTTTTCACCTGTTTGCTAAGAGGCTCATTCAGCCACATATGTATAAATATCATGTAAAGACCTTCAAAAAAAATCCATATCATAAAACAGACAGGAGGACGGCCATTTTGATTTTACTTATGTGTTTGGCTGTGACGATATGTGAAATTCTGATGTCTGGCCAGTACACAGGAGTATTTCTATTACCCAAACAAACAAGGCCCATACAGCCTAAACTTTCAGTGTTTGATTACAAGGATCTTCTTTAGGCACAGAGAGGAGGTCAGCGGGTCACTTTTGCTTTATAAATGGGACACAGCATACAAAAGCTGTGTAATCTTACTCATGTAAAAAGTTCTGGAAGCTACAGTCTTGCTCTGTGACTCAGTCACAGGATTTACTTTGGTACTCTGTGACCAAGGTCTGTCTTAAGATGGGTAAGAGTTCCAGGTATTCTTCTCGTGCAGCCTGGAATCTTCTGCAGGAAAATGTAAGTCTTGGGGAGCCGGTCTCTTTAAATGGTTTTAAAAGTAGACTGAAGGCTTTGGAGGAAGACGTATCGGGATGTAGATGTTTTGACTGATGGCTTTCTGTGTTTTGCAGTGTTTTAATGTTTCATGTTTATAACTCTGTGAATGTGCTGCTGCTTGTCTTGGCCAGGACACTCTTGTAAATGAAATTTGTGATCTTAATGAGGCTTTTCTGGTTAAATAAATATAAATAAAATGGACTACATCCTTGGTTCCCAACCTGGGGTCTGGGACCACCTTAGGGGTCTGCCCTGATTTAAATCACATTTGCAAATACTGAAAGGAATCAGGGCGTAACACTTAAAAATAACTCATACAATGGTTTTTGGGTAAAATAATTTGTGTTTAGGGCTACTTTATTTGAATTTACACAAAAAAATAGTTAAAAAATTCTGATAATTTTGATTAAAGTGTCAACATTTTTTTTATGTCAGTCCTGTGGGTGGGTGGGGGGGCAGGTTTTCATAGATACGTGTAGGGCCGGGCTGTCAAAACTCGTGTCGAGTCTGTGGCCAGATGTGCTCCGATGAGAAGTCCTGAGGACCGGACTATTTAGGCAAGGATTGTGAAAGTCAATCACGGAATCTGAATTTAGGCCTTACCTAAGGTCAACATTTAGACATAAACTGTCAACCTCAGTTTCACCATTAGTAAAATATGAAAAAAATACAAATAACACTGATAATAAATCATTCTGAGATTAAAAAAGTAAAAATGATAAGTTTAAAGGCTCAAAGTCTGACATAAAAAGTCAAACTTATTGGTTCAAAAGGTCAAAACATGAAATTTAAAGGCAAAATAATGTTTTAAAAATGCAAATATATGCAATATGAAGTCAAAATTACAAGATTAAAAGGTAAAAATATGACTTAGAATTTTGAATTTTGAATCTTGAAGGTCAAAACATGAAAAAAGTCAAAACCATATTTTTAAGCCAGAATTGTGAGATGCAACACTGAATATATTAAAAGACAACATTAATTTTCCCACCTTCCTGACTTTTTATCTAACTTCTTTACTCTTTAATTTTCAGATTTTTATAATTTAACAAGGATGTCTTAAATCATCAAGGTAAAGTTTACAGGTTTATACTGGAGAAAATCTGCAGACCTCATACTGGTGGGCCAATTGTAATAGAAAGATTGTATGGTCTTACGGTCCAGATACAACTGTACCACAGGCCAGATTTGGCCCCCGGGCCTCAAGTTTGACACCTGTGACGTAGAGGGAGCTCAAAGGAAAAAAGGTTGGGAACCACTGGACTAGAGTTTATGTCTATTAACAGATCTGGCTCATCTCATTGTCATCAGCTGTTACCCCGGTAACATTAAACCTCTGTAGTTTATGTTGTTTGTTTAATCAAGGCCAATCTTTAGTCGGGACTTTTCACCTCGCTCCTGGTCAGTGCTCAGGCCACGGTAAAATGTCGGTGGTGATCGATCAAATCCCTCAGAGATGGATGATGATGTTGTGGATTCATACTCCATGAAGGAATTGTCAATAAAGAATGAAAGAAGATGATTGGTTCAAATCGTACCAGTTGGTTTTATTATGACAATGCTCACTCGAAAAGCAAAAAAGCCTTGGCATCCTGCAAAAAACCAACATTATTATGACAATAAGAGTCACTGAGCACTCGGCCAGTGGACTGTGCCTTACGGTATTATTGCAAAGGGTCACTTTGAGTGGAACTCATTAGCAAACAGAAAGACAAAGAAATCAGTTCAACTCAGTGAGTACATAAAGGTCAGTCATTCATCTTTGTATAGTGGGAGATACATCTGATATGCAAACACACGAGATAAAATAAAAGGTTTCAAATATGTGACCCATGACAAAAACAAGAAAACAAAGAGTACATAACTGAATTCAAACTCTAGACTAAGGTTTTAGAAATCACTGAAGGCTAACTCAGCACTTTTCTCTCCTAGTAATCGAACCCTTGGAGGCTGTATCAAAAACTTTATAAAAAAATTAGAAGCAGATTTTCATTGAGCTTTTTCAGAGAGAGATTTTCTGAAAACGGAGGGTTGTTTTGTCTTTCTGCCTCGGTCTCAATAACGCCGTCTCCTCCAACATGTAAATACACATCTGTGCAGTCCCATCATGGACAGTCATGGCACGCAAAGTTTGTCCTCAGAGTGAGAAGAAGGACCGCCCCACAACATATAAAAATAATTATCCAGCTCCAAAATAACCCCACAGACTCTTTATCCTGTTTTTATGGGTGGATGTGAAGATGGAGGAGCTGTCAGTAAATCATCAGGATATAAACGACAATTTACCTTAGAATGAGTCCTGTTATGTCAGGATCTCTGAGGGATCACCAGAGACCCTAGGTACACTTAAGCTGTGTTTCCATCAGGGGGGTCCGGTTTGATTCAGTATGGTTTGGTATGGTTTGGTACGCTAAACCCCCAAATAGTTAGTGTTTCCACAGACATGGGTGTCTCACTTGGTGGGCGGGCTGTGAAGGCATGAATGTGAAGTCCCATGCAGCGCGAGTCTGCTGGTCCAGCCGCAGAGTTATAGAAAGGATGAGTGACATAAATCAGTAGGGAATGAGCATTAAACAGCTTTATTTCAGCTGAAAGTGCTTTAAAAAATAACTACATCTTAATGATGTTTACCGCTGTCAGCACAGATCATCAGCTGATGGAATACGTGTACAGTAACGTTTAGAGTCGTAACATTACATTAGTATGTTAATACATTTAGTCTACAACTGTTTATATGACAAAATAAGAAAGTTCAGAGCTGTACTGTGAGAATTCACCATATTAGATATAAGGCAAAAGTTCAGCTGGTGTTAAAATCAAACTAATAAGTCAGAAATCCGGGGTGTGCTGATTCCGTTTCAAAATAGGCTGTAGCCTGAAGTTTTATGAGTACGTTCAACAACCACAGAGCGATGTTTTCACAGGTTACCTAACATAAGAAGTGGATGGATAACTAGTTACAAAAGAGAATGAACTGTTCTAAGGCTTCATATTCACAAAACTTCAGCATTAATTTAGTTTCACATCCATCGCGGATGGATCAGGCTGATGTGAACCTTCGGGCTCTGCTTTGTGTTCTTAAAACCAGGTCCAGATAAACGGCAGAAAACTTGATTTGAGGCCGGATACCAATATCCACAGACTAGGAAACAGTTTGGATCTCTGTTGAGTCCAAATATCTCCAATTTAAGGAGATACCAGTCAGTTTTTCTCCGGTTTTCGCCGCTCCTCACAGAGCAGTGTTTTGCAGCCCGGAGTTGAGCAGCTGAGTGGCTGAGTCGTGTGCTGACGTGACATCAGTACAACCCCTTATTGTTGTGTGTGTAGCTCCACCTTTTTGGTACGGATAGGTAAGATTGGTACCCCTACAGAAGGATGCCGAAAGTGGGACAGTACGAGTCGGTTTTTTGGGACCTTTTCCAACTTTGCTCAATGGAAATGCAAAAAAAAACAAAGTTTGCTGTTCAGCACCGAACTGAGCCAGACCGCTTGGTGGAAACGACCTATTAGACTCTGACCAAACACCTCTCTAGAGTCTCACCATGTTTATTCCCTCAGCAGATAAACACTGGCTTTGTCCAAAACCATGTTCTACAAACACACTGGATATACTGGGTATGACTGTGTACTAAATGGACTGGTGGTCTGTTGTTGTTACTGATGGTGCCTTAAGCTTTATTCCTAATTACCCAGTTCACTTAAACACCCTGCTTTTATGGTTTCATGACAAGATGTTTCTAGAAACTCTGGAGCTTTTCCCAACATTTTTGTGTGATTCAGTGTTTTCTGTCCCTTAGATAAAAAAGATACTAGTGCTTTGTAGTTCTTATAAAGCTTTGGTAGTTTTTGACACCATTGATTATGAGGATTCAGGTCAGCATCTGTGGGTTTCTAACAAACTAGAATTCAAATCTAGATGGACTACAAGTATAAACAGCATAAAGGATGTGGTTTAGAACTCAGACACTGATGTTATGACACTTTGTGCTTCCTGAACATGAACATGGCCGCTGTTTGAATGTAGTTTCTGATTGGCTGGTTTTAAACAGTCATAAAGAGCAGGTATGGGTTATTTCAGAGAGGCGGTCCTTACTTCCTGCTTTCTTCCTCCACCAAAAAAATATAACAAAATCTTTCAGACATGTTCAAGATATACAGTGAAATAAAAACCAATAAAACAAAAACAAATTATTGATTACTCATCTCTAAGTCATTTTAGGCTACCATGTTATTCTCATCTTTACTAGACATCATGAAAAAGGTGAGAAACTAGTGTTAAAAGGCAAACTGGATTCAATCTCAACACTCCAACATGCTGGTTCTCATTCTGCTGTCAGATGTGGTTTCACTTTAATATTTAGACGTTTAAGCCATTATCAATGTGGTCGTTGATCCTAAAGACATCTGATTGTTTCACTTTAATATTTAGAGATTTAAATTGTTATTGTTGGATCGTTGAGCCTACAGATGTCTGATGGACTGCCGTAGATCCTGCAGACTCTGATTGTAGTTCCCGTTCTAGGTTTAGGGCTAACCCAAGTTTGATTAAAAGACAACAGATGAGTTTTTAGACTAACCATTCAATCCAAACAGAGACATCAAACATGGGGATAACAATGAAAAATGAAATAAAATCCAGAATTAAAACCAACAGAAGATTAAGTGAAATGCTGGAAAGGAGAGCTCGTCTCCCTCACTTCGTCTCAGATCACGTTGTGTCCTGACAGCCAATGAGACGACAGCTTGTTTGTCTTAGGCCACTTTAGTAGCTGGGCTAGTCCCTCCCAGCTGTTTGAACCAATCATCCCCATGTCCACTGTAATCCCCGTCCCCTCCCCGTTCAGAGTCCCGTGTAGCGTGTTGTACTGTAGCACCGTGTCATCTCACCCCCGTTAAAGTCCGCACCGACAACCACCAGAGGGAAACTGTCACAGTTCCTCAGGCTCTGACCCCTCCACCAACAGAGGAGGGTCACACTAGTCTTAAGGGGGCACGTAGGGGGGCGGGGATCTGTAGGGGGTCATGTTCTTGGGACGGGAACCTTTGCCCTCCATGGAGGTGGTGAAGGGCGGTGGTGGCTGGTAGGGCGGTGCGTTGGGGTCCTCGTCCCGTAGGGCGGTGTACTCCCCCAGCAGCTCCTGGTTGAGGGGTGTGGTCTCTGGTGTGGCCATGTTAGGGTACTCGGGGGGCGGGAGTGGGGGTTTCTCCTCCTGGAGGATCAGGGGCATACTGGAAGACGGAGGCGGCTTAGAATCGTCCAGCTCATCTGCAAAGATGATAGGCACGCCCTTTTTGATGAAGGTGGCCTGGTCCTCGATGGTCAGCTTGCCCTTTCTCTTCTTCCTGTAACAGATCATTGCAATGATCCCCGCTATGAGCAAGATGGCCGCCACAACCACCGCAGGGATGACCGTGTGCAGGTAAACGTCATCAGTGCTCTGCCGGCCCGTCCCCAGAGCCGGCGTGACAGCTGGAGGTTCAGGGATGTCAATTTCTCCTGGCGGGATGAAGGAGTAGGTCCTGCAACTTGCCCGCCCTTTCACGCTGACGTCCAGCGGTCTGAACTCTGGCTCCATGGAGTGCATGAAGGTCTGCGAGGGTTTCCCATCAGCACTGGCAAGAGTTCTGCTCATGACCTGGAGCTGTTCTTTGGGACACGGATGAGTGGGGAGGCTGGTGTTGGTCCACTCCACCACAATAGACCCTTTGCTGATGTTCCTCAGGCTGACTGTGCTGCTGTTCCTGTCCCCGAGAGCATACGCCAGCTTCTTGACCAGAAGGATCTTCTTGTGAATGTCGTTTGTAACTGAACGTGGATCTCCATCAAAGCGAGCCGTGAAGATGGCGGGGGTCTTGTCGTTGAGGGGCCAACGGTTCACACGGACCTCAAAAGCATCGATTGCAGTCAGACCACCTTTGTCGGCCGCCTGCATGAAGTACTCGTGTTTGCCCACATGTTGGACATCAGGCAGACCGTACAGGAGCTGGCTGGTGGTGTTGAACTGGATCCAGGAACCCTCCCCCACCACCTCATTGTGGTTCTGCCTCAGAGTCAGACGCAGCTTATCTGTGGTTCCATCCTCTGTATCAAAGAATGTATCAGACGGGATCTTGACCTCAAAGTAGGTGCCCACCAGAGCGTTGACCTGGTCGATGGGGTTCCGTAGAGTGGGCTTATTGTTGGAGGGATCAGGGACCACTCCAGGCGATGGAGTGGTGCGTCTGGGAGGCTTAGCTGTTGATGTCTTTGGCTCTTTGGGGACTGGTGTGGTTTTTGGTCTCTTGGGTTTCCTGGTAGGTTTTCTTGTTGGTGTAGGGGGCGTGGCTGTAGCCTCTACATAGGTGGGCCTGGTCATGGTTGGCTGGATGGGGATGGTGCTAGTGGTCTCCATGACCCTTGTTGGCTGAGGGGGTCCCAGGGTTGGAGTATGAGCGATTGGGTCCCGGACTTTGATGGTGGGTTTCCCTGGCAAGGGGACCGGGCCTCTAACTGGGGGAGCAGAGCTTTCTGTTGGAGCAGCAATGGATGGTGAAGAGAGGGTAGGGACTATCCTGACAGGAGGCTCCACCACCGTGGTAGGGGGAAGAACTGCCAGGACGGGGGTCGGCGTGTTGTTCAGCTGTCGTCTGACCCTCTTTGGGACATGGGGCTTCTTGTTGGCGATGTGCCAGCCCACCACAGGGAAGCCTAGCTTGGCGGACATGGTGCCCTCTTTCGCAGGACCCTGGACACTGTTGATGTTTGGGACTGTGCTCTGGTCCAACGAGCAGCCCAGCTTCCAGGACAAGAGGGCGCCATTCTCCACGACCTGGAGACACAACATAGAGTTCATTAACCGTCTGTTCTCTTCAGTGACCTTTACACCTTTAAGATTTATGTTTGGGCTTTCTATGCCTTTATTTTGAAAGGACAGAAGATTAAGGGGGGTTAGGGAATTGAAAGAGAAGGGAATGCCATGGTGGCTAAAACCAGTGTGAAGGACTAAAGCTCAGACATAAAGCTCAACAGTGACCACCCAATCTTCCGTCTGAAGTACATTTCCCTGTCCAAACCCTTCGTCGGCTTTTAAAGAAATCTTTATAACAGTGTTTTTACCCTAAGCTCAACGACCAGCTGTCCGAAACCTCCTGACTGTAGAACATTTGATTCAGCACAGAAACATGAAATAGAGAAAACAGATGGGACTGGGGACATTGTTATTTCAGGAGCTAAGTTTCAATGGTAACAGCAGGATCCACCAATCAGAGACGCCACTATGGCACTCTAGGTATGGGTTAAAGTTTATCAGTCCTCACATCACAATGTCAACATTAAACTGTTGAATATTTACCAACAGCCTTAGGCTGAATCCCAATTCTCCCCTTAACCCTCCATCTTAACCCTCAGTCTCAAAATGCATGTTCCTGTGAAGTGCGAGGACTGTCCCAAATCTCCCGAGAGATGAGTTGAGGGGCAAGTTTGAGGGCTTTACCTCCCTCAATTTTGAGATGTTCCTGGAGCCCCCTCGGTATTGAGATTATCACTCAAAGAAAGATGGTGGTTAACCCGGGAAAGAAACTGAGCTACAAATGTAAATTTCTTTGTTAACAGAGATCTAAAAATTACAAAAACCCAACAAATATCTTAGTTTAACATCATTTTATGGATTATTTGCCTTTTTGTAGCGTAACATTTACTTTTATTTTTCACCACTTTTACAACTGGTGTTTGGCGTTAGCTAATGGCCGTGTTACCCTGAATTTTCCATATACAGTGTGAGCGCCGCACACCGAAACTTTGCGAGTTTGCTCTGACTGAAAGGCGAGTGACCTCGCCCACTGGAAGTGAGTCTAGTGCGCTGCACCGTGGTGCGTAAGCCTTGATCAGCAGGAAGAGATCATGGGAGAACTGCGAGTTCACGCAGGAATAGCATTTCATAGTGAACTATTTTACTTTTGAGGTTAATTTATAATCCTTTCCAGTATAAGTCCATGATATTATTGCTTCCACCATTGAGTGAGTACATTAGGAAGTTAAAAGGTTAACGTTTGCTTAAAGGATCTGTGGTTCTATGCAAAATTCTTTGGCTAAAATAACCCCAAAAGTTAACTTTTCCTCATCAATGGTACCGTTGTAGCCCACTGACCCACTGACCTTTCTGTGACCCTTTGCTCTCGCTGCAGGATGAGACGTAATGTTCATAAAGTGACGATTTTCGATCAGGAGTCCGTGCATTGTGTTTTATTTTGAAAGAACCAGATGATCTACTCTTGTGACTTCCATGGTTGGTGCTTTCTGAACAACAGTAAATTTACGAGGTTTGGCAGCGGCCGGCGCTGAAATAGACCTGCAGCGTATCTGAAACGAAGGGGAGCAAAGTGCTGCTGCTGGTCTAGAGCGCCGGCTATGGAAATGCGCTGATAGACTAGAGAGGGAGCAAAGTGCTCTGCAGTACGATTTGCCGGTGTTCTGCGGCGCTCACGCTGTATATGGAAATTGGGGGTTATACTGTGACTTTCAGCTGAAGATGTCCGTGGTTGTGGTGTTTATACATGTTATTTGGTTGAATATTAACATGTTCTCGTTCCTCTCCTTTTCCTCTGAATCGACAGACAATGCAGTTTTGGCACATTACTGCCCTCTACAGTCTGGAATCGTAACTGCTATTAAGGGGTGTCCCATTTCTAAGTCACCAGATGGCCCTTACACTTGGTTTTGAGGGGCAAATTAAGACTAAGGGTTGAGCTTGAGGGTAAGATTGAGGGTTAAGGGGAGTATTGGGATTCAGCCTTATTTCCTTTAAAAGTTCTCATCTTGAAGAAAAGGTTAAACAGTTCAATAATGACTGAAATAATAAAAGCAATTCAAGAACAGGATTAACTTTTAATCTGACAGTTCTGTTAGGAGCTGAAGTTAAACTCTAGGTTAGATAAGACATGTCCACACGTTAACAGCCTCCTCACCTTTTTGGCATTCCCCGGGCCGGCCATGAACGCCGACATGTCAAAGAGCCTGTTGTTAACCACAGGAAGGATCCTCATGTGTTCCAACTCCACCCCAGAGAAGCTCCTCATGTTGGCGAGCAGCTCCACCCTCTGCTCAGAGCTCATCTTGGTCAGGTCAGCGTCCAGGATCACTGTTAGCACAGTGACCGGCTCCTCCTCGCCACACATGAACGGCTGGATGTCATCGTCTGCCGAAGCTTGGTTTGACGCCAGCTGGGCTGACTCTGCGTCTGAATGGTCCTCGGGGTGAACCTCGATGGAAAACATGTCTGAGGAGGATGTGGAGGGTTTGGACTGGTTGGAAATGGAGACGGAGATGTAATGGACGCCTTTGTCCTCCTCTAATGGTAAACCCTGAAGGATCCTGCTGGAAGCGTCCCAGTGCAGCCAGGATGGGAGCGAGTCCTGGCCCGCCTCTGTGATCTGAAACCATAAAAACAAAAGACATATTTTCAACAACCTAATGAATATAATACTTAAGATCATGAAGACTAGGACAAGAGAGAACCCTGACCCCTTGACTCATTACTCTGATACCATAAAAACAAAGAAAACCAAAACAGACAAGTATTTAAAAAATCAATATGCTTCAACTCTATCCCTATTAGACCACAGATATACCAACAATCTTTCCATTATGTTGACTGTCCTTGATAGCAACTTTTGAAAAAGTAGATTGAACAAGCTACGAGTGAGGGTGTCCCTCACTCCTCCAACCATGGCCTAACATTTGGCAAAAATGGAGGGAAAAGCCCCCAACATCCCCAGCTTCACCAACATCACATGAATACCTTTTGTTACAAACATCTTGATAGGGACTGCAGGGTTAAGCAGTACTTGCTTCATATTTCTGCCGAGGAGGTCGCATCTCTGAGACTCACATAAACACAGACACTGAGAGCTAGCACAGCCCTGGTGAGGATTAAATGCTGGTAAAATTAAAATAACTCATCAAATCAAAGCTCTGTGTGACAGGAGGTCAATGGATAGGGTCATGGGGGAGGGACCAGGTATCTATTCACAAAATTCAGTACAGTCAAAGGCTCAAAAAATCCTTGAGAAAAATGCATGCAGACTGTAGCAGCTAGCAATCAGCTATAGCTCTAAACATGAATCCTCAGTGATAAATTATGTAAAGTCAGACATAATATAGGAAGAACTGGACCGTCATCTATAGTAAAACCTGGACCTTCATCTATAGGAAGAACTGGACCTTCATCTATGGGAGGAACTGGACCTTCATCTGTAGAAGGAACTGGACCTTCATCTAAAGGAAGAAGTGGACCTTCATCTATAGGAAGAACTGGACCTTCATCTATAGGAAGAACTGGACCTTCATCTATAGGAAGAACTGGACCTTCATCTATAGTAAGAGCTGGACCTTCATCTATAGTAAGAACTGGACCTTCATCTAAAGGTAGAACTGGACCTTCATCTATAGGAAGAACTGGACCTTCATCTATAGTAAGAACTGGACCTTCATCTATAGGAAGAACTGGACCTTCATCTATAGGAAGAACTGGACCTTCATCTATAGGAAGAACTGGACCTTCATCTATAGTAACAACTGGACCTTCATCTATAGTAAGAACTGGACCTTCATCTATAGTAAGAACTGGACCTTCATCTATAGTAAGAACTGGACCTTCATCTATAGGAAGAACTGGACCTTCATCTATAGGAAGAACTGGACCTTCATCTAAAAGTAGAACTGGACCTTCATCTTTAGGAAGAAGTGGACCTTTATCAATAGTAAGAACTGGACCTTCATCTATAGGAAGAACTGGACCTTCATCTTTAGGAAGAACTGGACCATCACCTATAGGAAGAAGTGGACCTTCGTCTATGGGTAGAACTGGACCTTCATCTATAGGAAGAAGTGAACATTCATCTATTGTAAGAACTGGACCTTCATCTATAGGAAGAAGTGGACCTTCATCTATTGTAAGAACTGGACCTCCATCTATAGGAAGAACTGGATCTCATCTATAGGAAGAACTAGACCTTCATCTATAGGAAGAAGTGGACCTTCATCTATAGGAAGAAGTGGCCCTTCATCTATTGTAAGAACTGGACCTCCATCTATAGGAAGAACTGGATCTCATCTATAGGAAGAACTAGACCTTCATCTATAGGAAGAAGTGGACCTTCATCTATAGGAAGAAGTGGCCCTTCATCTATAGTAAGAACTGGCCCTTTATCAATAGTAAGAACTTGACCTTCATCTATAGGAAGAACTGGACCTTCATCTATAGTAAGAACTGGACCTTCATCTATTGGAAGAACTGGACCTTCATCTATAGTAAGAACTGGACCTTCATCTATAGGAAGAACTGGACCTTCATCTATAGGAAGAACTGGACCTTCATCTATAGTAAGAACTGGACCTTCATCTATAGTAAGAACTGGACCTTCATCTATAGTAAGAACTGGACCTTCATCTACAGGAAGAACTGGACCTTCATCTATAGGAAGAAGTGGACCTTCATCTATAGGAAGAACTGGACCTTCATCTATAGGAAGAAGTGGCCCTTCATCTATAGGAAGAACTGGATCTCATGTATAGTAAGAAGTGGACCTTCATCTATAGGAAGAAGTGGACCTTCATCTATAGGAAGAACTGGACCTTCATCTATAGGAAGAAGTGGCCCTTCATCTATAGGAAGAACTCGACCTTCATCTATAGGAAGAAGTGGACCTTCATCTATAGGAAGAAGTGACCCTTCATCTATAAGAAGAAGTGGCCCTTCATCTATAGGAAGAACTGGCCCTTCATCTATAGGAAGAACTGGACCTTCATCTATAGGAAGAACTGGACCTTCATCTATAGGAAGAACTGGACCTTCATCTATAGGAAGAACTGGACCTTCATCTATAGGAAGAAGTGGACCTTCATCTATAGGAAGAAGTGGACCTTCGTCTATAGGAAGAAGTGGCCCTTCATCTATAGGAAGAACTGGAACTTCATCTATAGGAAGAAATGGACCTTTATCCATAGGAAGAAGTGAACCTTCATCTATTGTACGAACTGGACCTTCATCTATAGGAAGAACTGGACCTTCATCTATTGGAAGAACTGGACCTTCATCTATAGGAAGAACTGGACCTTCATCTATAGTAAGAACTGGACCTTCATCTATTGGAAGAACTGGACCTTCATCTATAGTAAGAACTGGACCTTCATTTATAGGAAGAACTGGACCTTCATCTATAGTAAGAACTGGACCTTCATCTATAGGAAGAACTGGACCTTCATCTATAGGAAGAACTGGACCTTCATCTATAGGAAGAACTGGACCTTCATCTATAGTAAGAACTGGACCTTCATCTATAGTAAGAACTGGACCTTCATCTATTGGAAGAACTGGACCTTCATATATATGGGGGCCGGACTATATTATGCTATTAGTTAACAAGCGATATTTCTCTTATTTACTTTTTAAAATCTGACCCACACTTTCATACAATCTTTAAAATGACTTTAAAACATGAATTTTTCAGAGAATTTTACACCCTCTTGAAGATTCCCTCTAGTTAAATTTATGTTTAAAGCAAAGGTCAGATCCAAAGGCATCTTTTTTGCCAATCAGAGAGTTTGTTATTCTCTTTGTTTATAGATATTATTAATAAACGATTGGTTACTGTCTCTTCATCCGACTGTGTATAAATGTCTCAGTGAATGGGTCTGCTGTTTTCTCTACTGTGGGAAGATTTTTATGGAACGTTTCTAAAACACAGTCTTTAGTCTCTGTGGGAAAATATGTCATTAAAATTAAAACATAAAAAAATCTGCAGTTTCACAAGTCAGAATGACTCTGATCACCCTGTCTGGAACCATGATCCTTGTTTTCAGTGACAGTTTATACTCTGATAATCCCTCCTCAGCTGGATGGATGGATGTACAGATGGATGAATGATGGATGAAGGATAGATGAATGATGTACAGATGGATGATGAACATTTAATGATGATTGGTCCCTGACAGAAAATGAAGTTTAGTAACTAGGTGAAGTAAGTCCAGCTGGCTGGTCGTGGTTGAAAAGGTCATAAAAAGATAAAAACCTGTGTGTTTAGTTTCATATGAAGCTCAGCTGAAGCTGAATGCCAAGCAGAGATGTGGCAGAGAGAATGATGGCACATACTCCCCTGTGCTGAAAATAAAAATACATGGTGTGTCATCAAAGTTCAGCTCCTGCAGCAATGTTAGATTAAATTAGTCACCGACAGCCGGAGAACCTCTTGCCTCCTTACACGCTAGAACCAATTAAATCAGAAAGAGACGATGAAGGACGAGGGAGATTATGTGCTGTAATCTCATCTATATATCTCTCTCTATCTGTCTCAACGGGTCTGATGGTGACAGAATACTGGACTAATACAGCTAGACACAAGAGACGAGAGACTGGAGACAAGAGATGAGAGACAAGACATGGGAGACAAAAAAACGGGAGACAAGAGACAAGAGCTAGGTTAGACAATAGGTTACAGCTAAGAGATGATAGATGAGAGATGATAGACCAGAAATGAGAGACGAGAGATGGGAGACAAGAGATGATACAAGGGAGGCAGAAGACAAGAAACCAGAGACAGGACACGAGGGACGAGAAACAAGCATCACTTCTTGATAATGACTGAATTCTGCAATGAGATAAAATTTGAAGTTGAAAGAAATATTTAGAACCCCCCCCCCCCCCAAAAAAAGAGAATTCCCCCTGAAATCTGGAAACATTAGAGCATACACAATGAAATCAATCACCATCAGTTTCATCACCGTGACATCAGTCAACATCAGTGTCTTCATCCGAAATCAGTCACCATCAGAGCCTCAATCCTAAATCAGCCACCATCAGAGAATTCATCCGAAATCAGTCACCATCAGAGCCTCAATCCTAAATCAGTCACCATCAGAGCCTTCATCCTAAATCAGTCACCATCAGAGCCTTCATCCTAAATCAGTCACCATCAGAGAATTCATCCTAAATCAGTCACCATCAGAGCCTGCATCCTAAATCAGTCACAATCAGAGCCTCCATCCTAAATCTGTCACCATCAGAGCCTTCATCCTAAATCAGTCACCATCAGAGCCTTCATCCTAAATCAGTCACCATCAGAGCCTGCATCCTAAATCAGTCACCATCAGAGCCTTCGTCCTTAATCAGTCACCATCAGAGCCTTCGTCCTTAATCAGTCACCATCAGAGCCTTCATCCTGAATCAGTCACCATCAGAGCCTGCATCCTAAATCAGTCACCATCAGAGAATTCATCCTAAATCAGTCACCATCAGAGAATTCATCCTAAATCAGTCACCATCAGAGAATTCATCCTAAATCAGTCACCATCAGAGAATTCATCCTAAATCAGTCACCATCAGAGAATTCATCCTAAATCAGTCACAATCAAAGCCTTCATCCTAAATCAGTCACCATCAGAGCCTTCATCCTAAATCAGTCACCATCAGAGCCTTCATCCTAAATCAGTCACCATCAGAGCCTGCATCCTAAATCAGTCACCATCAGAGCCTTCGTCCTTAATCAGTCACCATTAGAGCCTTCGTCCTTAATCAGTCACCATCAGAGCCTTCATCCTTAATCAGTCACCATCAGAGCCTTCATCCTAAATCAGTCACCATCAGAGCCTGCATCTTAAATCAGTCACCATCAGAGCCTTCATCCTAAATCATTTAACATCAGAGCCTGCATCCTAAATCAGTCACCATCAGAGAATTCATCCTAAATCAGTCACCATCAGAGCCTTCATCCCAAATCAGTCACCATCAGAGCCTTCATCCCAAATCAGTCACCATCAGAGCCTCCATCCTAAATCAGTCACCATCAGAGAATTCATCCTAAATCAGTCACCATCAGAGCCTTCATCCTAAATCATTTAACATCAGAGCCTTCAACCTAAATCAGTCACCATCAGAGCCTTCATCCTAAATCAGCCACCATCAGAGCCTTCATCCCAAATCAGTCACCATCAGAGCCTCCATCCTAAATCAGTCACCATCAGAGCCTTCATCCTTAATCAGTCACCATCAGAGCCTTCATCCTAAATCATTTAACATCAGAGCCTTCATCCTAAATCAGCCACCATCAGAGCCTTCATCCTAAATCAGTCACCATCAGAGCCTTCATCCTAAATCAGCCACCATCAGAGCCTTCATCCCAAATCAGTCACAATCAGAGCCTTCATCCCAAATCAGTCACCATCAGAGCCTTCAACCTAAATCAGCCACCATCAGAGACTGCATCCCAAATCAGTCAGCATCAGAGCCTTCATCCCAAATCAGTCACCATCAGAGCATTCATCCTAAATCATTTAACATCAGAGCCTTTATCCTAAATCAGCCACCATTAGATCCTTCATCCTAACTCAGTCACCACCAGAGTCTTCATCCTAAACCAGTTGACATCAGAGCCTTCATCCTAAACCACTTAACATCAGAGCCTTCAACCTAAATCAGTCACCATCAGAGCATTCATCCCAAATCAGTCACCATCAAAGCCTTCATCCCAAATCAGTCACCATCAGAGAATTCATCCTAAATCAGTCACAATCAAAGCCTTCATCCTAAATCAGTCACCATCAGAGCCTTCATCCTAAATCAGTCACCATCAGAGCCTTCATCCTAAATCAGTCACCATCAGAGCCTGCATCCTAAATCAGTCACCATCAGAGCCTTCGTCCTTAATCAGTCACCATCAGAGCCTTCGTCCTTAATCAGTCACCATCAGAGCCTTCATCCTTAATCAGTCACCATCAGAGCCTTCATCCTAAATCAGTCACCATCAGAGCCTGCATCTTAAATCAGTCACCATCAGAGCCTTCATCCTAAATCATTTAACATCAGAGCCTGCATCCTAAATCAGTCACCATCAGAGAATTCATCCTAAATCAGTCACCATCAGAGCTTTCATCCCAAATCAGTCACCATCAGAGCCTTCATCCCAAATCAGTCACCATCAGAGCCTCCATCCTAAATCAGTCACCATCAGAGAATTCATCCTAAATCAGTCACCATCAGAGCCTTCATCCTAAATCATTTAACATCAGAGCCTTCAACCTAAATCAGTCACCATCAGAGCCTTCATCCTAAATCAGCCACCATCAGAGCCTTCATCCCAAATCAGTCACCATCAGAGCCTCCATCCTAAATCAGTCACCATCAGAGCCTTCATCCTTAATCAGTCACCATCAGAGCCTTCATCCTAAATCATTTAACATCAGAGCCTTCATCCTAAATCAGCCACCATCAGAGCCTTCATCCTAAATCAGTCACCATCAGAGCCTTCATCCTAAATCAGCCACCATCAGAGCCTTCATCCCAAATCAGTCACAATCAGAGCCTTCATCCCAAATCAGTCACCATCAGAGCCTTCAACCTAAATCAGCCACCATCAGAGACTGCATCCCAAATCAGTCAGCATCAGAGCCTTCATCCCAAATCAGTCACCATCAGAGCATTCATCCTAAATCATTTAACATCAGAGCCTTTATCCTAAATCAGCCACCATTAGATCCTTCATCCTAACTCAGTCACCACCAGAGTCTTCATCCTAAACCAGTTGACATCAGAGCCTTCATCCTAAACCACTTAACATCAGAGCCTTCAACCTAAATCAGTCACCATCAGAGCATTCATCCCAAATCAGTCACCATCAAAGCCTTCATCCCAAATCAGTCACCATCAGAGCCTTCATCCCAAATCAGTCACCATCAGAGCCTTCATCCTAAATTATTTAACAACAGAGCCTTCATCCTAAATCAGCCACCATCAGAGCCTTCATCCTAAATCATTTAACATCAGAGCATTTATCCTAAGTCAGCCACAATTAGATCCTTCATCCTAAACCAGTTACCACCAGAGTCTTCATCCTAAATCAGTCACCATTAGAGCTTTCATCCTAAACCATTTAACAGCTGAGCCTCCATCCTAAATCAGTCACAACCTGGGCTTTCATCCTAAATCAGTCACCATCAGAGCCTTCATCCCAAATCAGTCACCATCAGAGCCCTCATCCTAAATCAGTCACCATCAGAGCCTTCATCCTAAATCATCCGCCATCAGAGCCTCCATCCTAAATCAGTCACAACCTGGGCTTTCATCCTAAATCAGTCACCATCAGAGCCTTCATCCTAAATCATCCGCCATCAGAGCCTCCATCCTAAATCAGTCACAACCTGGGCTTTCATCCTAAATCAGTCACCATCAGAGCCTTCATCCTAAATCAGTCACCATCAGAGCCTTCATCCTAAATCATTTAACATCAGAGCCTTCAAACTTAAATTGGCAAATGTTAGAGCTCCTACACATTTCAAGGTAACACCCGCACACTGTCCAACTTGCAAAAAAGGATGATATTTATTTACAACGTTTCGGTTCGGTTTACAACGTTCCACCGAAACGCTGTAAATATATACATCCTTTTTTGCAAGTTGGACAGTGTGCGGGTGTTACCTTGAACTGTTTGCTGGATACCCTGCCCTCCGATGCACCTGTCCTGAGAAATAGATGTGCGAAGTAACCTTTTTGATTGAGAGCTCCTACACATGTCATTTTCATTCCACCTAATTGTGACTGAATGTCTTTCGCTTCTCGGAACGACTCAATGTTGGTCTTTTATCTGCAATGCTGAGAACGTCTACATTCTAGAGTTCGAATCATCTTTCTAAGGCAAGGATAGAATGTTTTATAGATTCTAATGTTAAACATTATCTTCAAGGGTGAGGATGGAATATTGGTGAAGCTGGAGATGCTGGGGACTTTTTTCCTCCATCTTCACATGTTGGTAGACCATGGCTGTGAAGTTATCATAATCATTGATTAATGTTTTATTGATCCTCTTGTAAAAACATTAGAGTTAAGTAACACCTGATATATATCCAATGCTAAGGGTGTGTAGCTGAGGCGAATGAGTCACCAGTGGAGCCAAACAGCACGTGTGGAGGTTTAGTCTGTCTCACCAGAGTACAACAGCCAGCCTGTAGCCCCACCCACTCTCAGATCACTCTGAATGGATGTCAATGTGACGTTTAGAATATTAGAAAAACATCAGAAATGAACAAGAGGAGTAGGAAGGCATCTGTTCAAATATTCTTTTCACTACAGATTTATGTGTCAGCATCTTCATATTAGAGCACTCACAGTCATAATGATCACAGTAACATCAGGGTAGTAAAGCGAAGGGTAAAGAGTGGAAAACATGAGGGGGGAGGGGGCAAGCTGGCACAGATGGGTGTTTCCATGGAAAGTCTGAGGCAAAGAGGAGGAGGATGTTTACGAGGGAAATCCATCTCACAGCCCATTTTCTACTGTTAAAAATTCATTCATGGCCTCAGTCCACAAACCCACGGTAGCAGGAGAGAGAGGGAGGGAGAATACAGGGACAAGGAGTCAAAGAGAGAGAGAGAGAAAGATAGAGAGAGAGAAAGAGAGAGATAAAGGGAGGGGGAGAGAAAGAACAGAGAGAGCTGCAGCTCCAATTGTCTGTCTTCACTCTGAGGTGTTTTTTCACATCAGAACCATGGTCTGGTACCCGGTCTGACCCTGGTCAGTGGCATGGTCCTGCTAGAGAACTCTGGTGTACGTTCTCAGTTTGATCCAGTAGGAAGTATCCAGTGTGAAGGATGGAATGTTTCTAAACTCCTTTAAAGGCAGAGGACGGATTGTTGGTGAAGCTGGGGATGTTGGGGCTTTTTCTGCCAGAACCGTAGGCCATATTTTGGCAAGTTTTGGAAAAGGGGGTGGAACTGGCGAGGAGTGAGGCTTTCCTTCTTTCTCCAACTTCTTCAAAGTTGCCAATGTTCTGGGGGCATTTAGGGTTCTCAATCAGTGGGTCTGGACTAAAAAGTGGGTTGTGAATCTGTTCCTGGAGAAAAGAAAGTCTATGGGATTCTTTAAAACTGTCCCAATGATTCGTCACCTGGTACGTGACCCTGCACCCCCCTTGGGGGGCCCATGCCCAACTCTGGGAACCACTGCAATAAATCAATCTGATTGGTCAAGCATTTCAGACATCTGGGTCAACATCTCTGATTGATCAGTTTTTGGAGGGTCCTGAGGCCCCACTGATTTAGAGCCTTCTGGTCCTTTCGCCACAAAAAAACTAGTCTTCTGACACCCTTTTAGTCGTTTCATATCAGGGGCCCAGGGCCTCAAAGCTTTCAGAAAAGCTCCTGATGTGGTGATATGGTTACTACATTTAAGGGCAGCAGCAGGTGGACCCAACGTTTCCAACAGGCCAACTGTAATTGATGAGCGTCAAACATCCTCTTCAGTCACTAACAGATGACATCATAGAGGCGCTGTCCACGTTTGAAAGAGTAAATAAAAAACTCACATAAAGACTCAACTTTAATAAAAGAGTCCTGAAATGGTTAAACATTAGCCAAACATGAAAACATCTGAGAAAAAAAACAAACAAAAAACAACAGGCATCACTTATTCAGTGGTCATTGTTTATTCTGGAATATCTTGTTTTTAATGTTCATGGTTTCATCTGATCAATCTTGTTTTGATGGCCATGGTTTGAACTGGAATGTCTTGTTTTTAATGGTAATAGTTTAATCTGCATTATCTGGCTTTATGCTTCAATTAAATCTTGGTTAATTACCTTGGCCTTTATCATACCAACCAGAGCAGTTCTTTCCACCAAACAGAGCCAGATGATCGAGGTGTCTTAAAACAGCCAGAGCTCCTACAGCAGCATGGACAGCTGTTGGCGTAAAGATCATGTGGTTGAGATACGCCCGAACACTGAGAATGACTCCAACAAGCACTGAGGTGATTAAGCTGATTAAAAACAGCTGGAAAGACAAAATTAGATTAGAGTGAGAGGTCCTAGATTTAAAACATTTCAAAGTCTCTGCTCTATTTCGGACCAGTTTATTTCTGCACAGCAGCACGTTACTGAGAGGCTCTAAATACGGTTTATTCCTGCTCAGCAGCACGTAACTGAGAGGCTCTAAACACGGTTAATTCCTGTGCATCAGCACGTTACTGAGAAGCTCTAAATACGGTTTATTCCTGCACAGCAGCAAGTAACTGAGAGGCTCTAAACACGGTTAATTCCTGCGTATTAGCAAGTTACTGAGAGGCTCTAAATACAAGTTATTTCTGCACAGCCGCACGTTACTGAGAGGCTTTAAATAAGGTTTATTCCTGCACAGCAGCATGTGACTGAGAGGCTCTAAATACAGATTTATTCCTGCGCAGCAGCATGGTACTGTGAGACTCTAAATACGGTTTATTCCTGCACAGCAGCAAGTAACTGAGAGGCTCTAAACACAGTTAATTCCTGCGCATCAGCATGTTACTGAGAGGCTCTAAATACGGTTTATTCCTGCACAGCAGCATGTTACTGAGAGGCTCTAAATATGGTTTATTCCTGCACAGCAGCACGTAACTGAGAGGCTCTAAACATGGTTAATTCCTGTGCATCAGCACGTTACTGAGAAGCTCTAAATACAGTTTATTCCTGCACAGCAGCATGTAACTGAGAGGCTCTAAACACGCTTAATTCCTGTGCATCAGCAGGTTACTGAGAGGCTCTAAATACGGTTTATTCCTGCACAGCAGCAAGTAACTGAGAGGCTCTAAACACGGTTAATTCCTGCGTATTAGCAAGTTACTGAGAGGCTCTAAATACAAGTTATTTCTGCACAGCCGCACGTAACTGAGAGGCTCTAAACACGGTTAATTCCTGTGCATCAGCACGTTACTGAGAAGCTCTAAATACAGTTTATTCCTGCACAGCAGCATGTAACTGAGAGGCTCTAAACACGCTTAATTCCTGTGCATCAGCAGGTTACTGAGAGGCTCTAAATACGGTTTATTCCTGCACAGCAGCAAGTAACTGAGAGGCTCTAAACACGGTTAATTCCTGCGTATTAGCAAGTTACTGAGAGGCTCTAAATACAAGTTATTTCTGCACAGCCGCACGTAACTGAGAGGCTCTAAACACGGTTAATTCCTGCGCATCAGCATGTTACTGAGAGGCTCTAAATACGGTTTATTCCTGCACAGCAACACGTGACTGAGAGGCTCTGAATACAATTTATTCGTGCACAGCAGCCCGTTACTGAGAGGCTCTAAATAAGGTTTATTTCTGCACAGCAGCCCGTACTGAGAGGCTCTAAATAAGGTTTATTCCTGCACAGCAGCCCATTACTGAGAGGCTCTAAACCCGGTTTATTCCTGCACAGTGGCATGTTACTGAGAGGCTCTAAATACAAAAAACAACCCACTGAAAACTACAAACAACAAGCCTCCTTCCTCAGCAACCAGAGGATCAACCATGACCTTTGAACCCCGACATGACATAGAAAGTAATGAACCCTTCTGAACACTTAAAACGGGCCTCTGGTTTACGCTGACATGTACAGCTGCAGCTAAATAAAAATATTTAAATAAAATGACATGAACCCTCCTCTCTAATCGCTCTAGCAGCTCACTTTAATTTTCAGTTTGAACGTCTCGTTAATTTTTCATGAATCGTTTTTTTCCCGTCTTTATATCAGTGAGGCTGGAGCAGTCAGCTGACCTCAGATCTGTGTTTTAAAGGAACGTGACGCTGATCTGTGCTGACAGCTGAAACGGAGCCACCGGGTCACCTGATGGCTGATTCGCCAGATTTAAATAAAACATGTTTGAGGAGCAGAGGGGACTAAAACCACGAGGAGACAGGATAGAGACCAGGATCAGGATCTGAACCTTTTTGGTTTTACTGGTGGTTAATATCTAAATTCAGATTTATTTTATAAATGCTGAGAATCAGGAACAGTTGTTGAATAATTAAACCTGATTATCTCTGAAACAATTGTGGTGTTTTAAAAATCTTTATAAGTAGGGGTGAACTTAATCTGCCTTATACAGATATCTAATACTTCCACTGTTGTCTAATCTGATTCAGCCACCTGTGTAGACACACACACCTGTTTTACTGTAGATCAGTGGATCAGAGCTCAGTCCTTTAAACAGAGTTAAAGGTTAGAGGATTACAACTCATTCTGATGAAGTCTAAGACCCAGCTAGTACATTTAATCTCATAGAGAGAAGCATTCTGGGACATTAGTGCAGTCTGCTCATACCTATGTCTGATATAAATTATAATAACATTCTATATCAACATTTAACAACGGCAGAGATTTACACATCTGCTGAAAACATCTTTAACTTATTAAGTTTGGGTCTTACTGATACCAGGCTGCTCTACATCAAAACTAAATCAAGAGTCCACATTTATCCAGAATAAAGAAAACAGTAGAACATCTGAGTCAGGGCTGCTGTTAGCAGTTGACGTCTCTCCTGGCTGCAGCCAAGTGCTCCTGTGGACTCTTGTGGACTCATATGGACAGCTGTGGACTCCAGGGGACTCATATTGACAGCTGTGGACTCCTGTGGACTCATATGGACAGCTGTGGACTCCTGTGGACTTCTGTGGACTCTTGGGAACTTGTGTGGACTCCTGTCGACTCTTGGAAACTTGTGTGGACTCCTGTGGACTTATGTGGACTCTTGGAAACTTGTGTGGACATCTGTGGACTCCAGAGGACTCCTGTGGACTTGTGTGGACTTGTTGCTATGTAATTAAAGCAGCAGCAGAGATGGGTTTCTCCCTCCAAGCTCCTAATTATACACTCGTATAAATCCAGTCATTACGTCTTGGCTCATCCTTGTTCTGAGGGACTGAGACTGGAAGCTGCTGGAAACTTTCTCTGAGCAGACTCAGACCCACTCCTGGTTCATGTCTGACCTCCAGAACATTTAATCACTGAGTCAGAGTAGAACAGAATTGGTCCTTTGAGCTTCTTTATCTTTACATCTGTCTGAATCTCTGGATCTCCTGTGAATCTAAATTCCTGATGGGGTTCATGATGCCGACGTTCCTCCACTGAATTGGTCTGGTTCAGCACAGTTTAGTCCTGATCTGGCCATCCATCTACAGGATATCCATCCAGCCTTGCTCAAAATGACAGGGTTCTGATTGGTCAAAGAGATCTAGAATACTCCGTCAGCTCAGTAAGGAAAGTCAGTCTTTAGACCCCTGATCAGCTCTTCATTAGAACCAGTTTAACTTAAAAAAAAAAAAAAAAGTTGATTAAACAACAAAACTGAAAAAAAGAAAACCAGCTCAGGTCATTCAGCTGTTCGAAAGCTGGATCTATGCTTTTAGAGCACCGCTCGTCAGGATCAGGGTTCTCTGAAACCTTATCCAAAGGGGGTTCACTGGACTCCATAGCGGTTCCAGAAAAGGCTTGTCTCTTCTCCAAAATGCTTCTGAAGAACTGAACCAGGGCCAAGGAAGTATCTTTGAGGACAGGGGAAACAATTCAAGAACCTCAATAAAGTCCAGTCCACCCCTTTCAGAGCAGGACTTAGATTCCGTGTGAACCCTGTGATTCAGCATACACCACAGGTACACATAGTCCTGAGTTCTGTCCTCTACCTTTAATGGAGTCATAAAAGATTTTAAACATTCCATCCTTTTTGTTAAAGATGGTTCCTTCAGATATAATAAACATTCCACCCTCGCCTTTAAAGAGATGATGCATTAAAGTTCATACATACTCCATGCTTTCCTATAACAACGATGTAATCAAAGCCTAAAAACATTCCATCCTTTCCTTTGAAGATGATGCCATCAAAGATAATAAACACTTCATCCTTGCCTATAACAATGATATTATCTAACTAACAAAAGACTAAATAAACTTTAAACAAAAAATAAGGCAACTTGTGTTTGGTACATTACTTCTTTATTGTAATAATACTTCTTGGTAATAAATCTTATACCGTTGGAAAGCCTGTTTATTACTCTTTTAAATGATGCCAGATTTGTAAGGATCATGCATTTGTGGGATGAGCAGCAGAGCTGAGTATATGGGTTGCGCCCCTGAAAAATGTGCCAAATCTTCTCTGCCAATGCCAAACAGATTATTTTGCTGTTGCTATTGACTCTTGTTTTGAGCCTCTGGTACCCCAGGTGCTGCCAATCAGGCACCTGATTGAGTGAGCATGGGCCCTGCTACAGTGGTCAGTAGAAGTCTGCTTCAAGAATCGGCATGCCACGTTTGACTGGTTTGGATAGGGCCCGTCGGTTGGGCAACTTCAAGCTGGTGTTCCGCAAAACCAAGTTGCGGCATTGTTTGGAGCGAACCCTAGTACCATCTCCAAACTGAAGGCCAAGTCCCATGTAACGGGGAATGTCAGAGACAGCCTGCGAAGTGGGCGTCCCTAGAAGACAACACCCCAAGAATACATTTTTTCTCACCCTTTCAGCAAGAACTCTGTCCTCCAAGATGACAACACTCACCCCCACAGAGCGGGGTTTATCAGAGACTACCTCCAGAATCTGGGAGTGGAGAGGATGGAATGTTCTGCCAGCAGTCCTGACCTTTAACCCCACTGAACACTGACAGCGTGCTGTCAGTGCCAGAGTGACCAACACAACCACGTTGGCTGACTTGCGACAAATGCTGGTTGAAGAATGGGATGCCATCCCACAGCAGTGTGCGACCAGGCTGGTGACCAGCATGAGGAGGAGGAGCCAGGCTGTTGTGGCTGTGTATGGTTCTTCCACATGCTACTGAGGCTCCTGTTTGTTGAATGACTAAATTGTTAAATTGTCAATATGTCTTGTTTTTCAAACTTCAATCATCCAATCCGTCCAACACCAAACAAGAGTCAATGGTAGGCTAAGCTGTTTGGCATTGGCAGAGAAGATTTGGCATATTTTTCATGGGTGCAACCCACATACTCAGCTCTGCTGCTCATCCCACAAATGCATGCTCCTTACAAATGTGGCATCATTTAAAAGGGTAATAAACAGGCTTTCCAACAGTATAAGATTTATTACCAAGAAGCATTGTTACAACAAAGAAATAATGTACCAAACACAAATTGCCTTACTATTTATTTTAAGTTTAGTTTATCTGTGCGTTCTTTAGAATCATGTTTATGACATCATGAGGAAGAAAAGCTGTTAAAATAGCACCACTAGCCTCTAAGCTGGTGGCTCATTGGCCTCCATTCATTCTCATCAGCATGTAGGGATACCAAGGCTGTTGACTGGATAAAAGGATTGATGGTGAGCTCTAATTGGTTGTTGTCAAAGTGACGTCAGCTGTCGTGGATGTGGATAATAAATTAATGGTGATTAATTTGAGATATAAACGGGGTCAGAAAGAAGATGAAGAGACTAAAAAAGAGAGGTTAAACATGTCATAGCTGTTATCCAATCAGAAGCCTTGATTTAAAGCGCGTACAGGTAGAAGGTCTGACTCACCTTGATGATGTCACCTAGGTAAACATCCTCCTTCTTGTTGGGCACCTTCATCTTAAAGACCCGCCCCACCACCGCCGATGAGTCAGGGAAGGCGGTGGGCGCAGTGTTTTGCTGAGACACCACCCTCTCCATGGTTTCCACGGTGATAGCCTCCATGGCCCGCAGCCCCTCGGTCACTTCCTGGAAATCCTGCAGCAGCGATGATGTCATTGACGCCTCTAGCTCCCTGGCCACGCCCTCCCCCTCCCCTGCTTCCAGTAACTCCATACCCCCCATCACCTCCAGCTCTGCCTCTTCACTTAACACTGCCGCCGCAGGGGGGAGGAGCCCCGCCGCTGCCAGCAGAAAGCCCAGCAGCAGGGAAGTAGTCCTGGGGAGGGCGGGGCCCCAGGGTCTGAGTGCATTCAGTTTATGCTTCATTCTTCAGCTCCGCCCCTGAAACAACACGAAGCTCAAAGAGAGAACGACCACGGCAAGCATGCACCGCTCACTATGACAGGTAATCCCTATGATGGAAGCTCCACCCACTCTGACAGGTAATCCCTTTAATGAAAGATCCCCCAAATCCTCCTTATAATCCACCGGGGTCCTTCCTACTCCTCCTCCTCCTCGGCTCCTTGGCGCGGTTTGTCCTCACGGCTCAGTGGGTTGGCTCAAGCATTAAGACCTGAGAGGAGAGACAGAAAGGGGTGGGGTTAGAGGAGGGCGTGTCACATTGACAGAGGAGCTAATCTGATTACAGAGGAAGTAATCTGATTATAGTTAAGGGAATCTGATTATACTGAAGGTAATCTGATTATAGTGAAGGCAATCTGATTATAGTGAAGGTACTCTGATTATAGGGGAGGTAATCTGATTTTAGGGGCGGTAATCTGATTTTAGTGGAGGTAATCTGATTTTAGGGGAGGTAATCTGGTTACAGAGGAGGTAATCTGATTATAGTGAAGGTAATCTGATTATAGTGAATGTAATCTGATTATAGTGAATGTAATCTGATTATAGGAGAAGTAATCTCATTACAGTGGAAATAATCTGATTATAGTTAAGGGAATCTGATTATACTTAAGGTGATCTGATTATAGTGAAGGCAATCTGATTATAGTGAAGGTACTCTGATTGGAGGGGAGGTAATCTGATTTTAGTGGAGGTAATCTGATTACAGAGGAGGTAATCTGATTATAGTGAAGGTAATCTGATTATAGAGGAGGTAATCTGATTATAGTGAAGGTAATCTGAAAACAGAGGAGGTGCTCTGTAGTCTGATTATGGTGGAGGTAATCTGATTATAGTGAAGGTAATCTGATTACAGAGGAGGTACTCTGATTATGGGGAGGTAATCTGATTATAGTGAAGGTAATCTGATTACAGAGGAGGTACTCTGATTATGGGGAGGTAATCTGATAATAATGAAGGTAATCTGGTTATAGTGGAGGCACTCTGATTATAGAGGAAGTAATCTGATTATGGTGGAGGTAATCTGATTACAGTGAAAGTAATCTGATTACAGAGGAGGTAATCTGATTATGGTGGAGGTAATCTGATTATGGTGGAGGTAATCTGATTATAGTGAAGGTAATCTGATTACAGAGGAGGTACTCTGATTATAAGGGAGTTAATCTGATTATAGTGGAGGTACTCTGATTATAGGGGAGGAAAATCTGATTATAGAGGAGGCAATCTGATTATGGTGGAGGTAATCTGATTATAGTGAAGGTAATTTGATTATAGTGAAGTAATCTGATTATAGCGAAGGTTATCTGACTTTAGTGAAGAAAATCTGATTATAGTGAAGGCAATCTGATTAAAGATGATGTAGTCTGATCACAGAGGGAGTAATCTGATTATAGTGGAGGTTATCTGATTGAAGAGGAGGTAGTCTGATCACAAAGGGGGGATTTGATTATAGAGGGGTTAATCTGATCTGATCCCTCTCTGTTATGATGTTTAATAGTGTTTAATCAGCATTATGCATGGATCTTTTGCTCTGGTCTTAGAATATAACTTTAACCCTGACGATGACCCAGGCAGAAAACAAAAAAAAAAACCACAAAACAACCATACAGACTCAGACAAAGCAGTGACATGTATGAAGGAATGAAATTACACAACATTAAAAATAATAGTAATAATTAAAATATTATTATTATTATTATTATTATTAATAATAATAATATTAATAACATTAACAATTATCATTGTTATTATTATTATTATTATTATGATTGCTTAATGATATGATATTTATGATATCAGTTTTCATGGTACCTCTCCAACAATATAGGAGCAGAGTCCTTGAGCTGTTAATGAAGGAGACTCTGTCTGAAGAGGACCATGGTTTTAGGAAGACCGTGGTCTTAGCCCCCCCAACTGTGCCTCCATTACCCACTGCAGGAAGTGGAATCAGGCTGTCTGTGGTAACAACAACACCCCCCTAGGTGGGTTTAGAGTGGCTCTCTCTCTTTGTTGTTGCTCACTCCCTCTCACAAAGCCACCTTTAGACAGAGTTAGCTTTCAATCAGAATCGTCATGGTAACACTTCCTGTTAGGGCTGTCTCAATGAAGTCCATTTGAAACCAAAGCAGCAACAATAAAGTCCTCGATTCAGAGTAAACCCTAACCCTAACCACCAGCTACAGACAAGCAACCCCAACACCCCTAACCCTGGCTTCATCAACATCTAGAGTTGGAAACAGAATGTGGTCAGGTTGGAGGTTTAACACCAACGATCAATAAAATCATTGATCTGACTGAGTTATTGATGAGAAAAATTGTAGATCTGATTGGGCTATTGATCATTAAAACTGTAGATTGATTGAGTTATTGATCAGTTGAACTGGTAGATCTGATTTAGTTATTGATGATTAAAAGTGTAGATTGATGGAGTTATGAAATATCTAAATTGTAGATCTGATTGAGTTATTGATCAGTAAACCTGTAGATCTGATCAAATTATTTATTTGTAAAACTGTTGATTGAGATATTGATTATCAAAACAGTTGATTGATAGAGTTATCGATTATTAAAACAGTTGATTGATGGAGCTATTGATCATCAAAACTGTAGATCTGACAGCGTTATTGATTAGCCTTCCTCTTCCAGGTTTTTAAAGCTCAGTTAAAATCCTCGTCTGTCTTTTCAAAGTTATTCCGGCCCCTCTTCTGACTCACCAAGTCAGCATTAAACTTTCAAACTAATCCAAGATGGCTGTTGGGGATAAATGGCGTGTCTTTGATGTGGTAGCTGGAGGCTCCGCCCCTTCTCTGGTCTTTTCTTTCCTTTGTTCAGACTTTCTCTTTCTTTTCTATCTCTCAGCGTGTCATTTCCTTTTTGTTCCTCAGAAAGCTGAAGGTAGGCCACACCTTCTCTCTCAGAAATCCTAATCCTTCCTGGCCTTTCCCTCCCCCTCCTCATCCTCACCCACCTCACCCAAAACAACAGAGCCACTCTTTTCATAGAGGGACAAAAGAGGTCATGGTAGGGGATAAAGGCTCTCTGTGAGTTTGAAGAGAGAGGGGCGAGAGACGACGCCTACGCTGACGACAAAAACATGCCAAAACGTCCCAGATATACTGGAAATATGGAGATAAAGACAGAGGGACAACTGAAACCATGCCAAAATGTCCCAGATATACTGGAAATATGGAGATAAAGACAGAGGGACAACTGAAACCATGCCAAAATGTCCCAGATATACTGGAAATACGGAGATAAAGACAGAGGGACAACTGAAACCATGCCAAAATGTCCCAGATATACTGGAAATATGGAGAAAAGGTTGAAAGTAACAACCTTAGACCCTTCAAACCAGCAAAATTGCAACCCCTTTTCCAAAAATTGATGGCAGTATGCCATCAAATTTACTATGATGTCAGCAACACATCTCAAAAAAGTAGGGACAGGGCAACAAAAGACTGGAAACACAAGTGGCACTAATGAAAAATAGCTTGAGGAGCATTTTGACACTATTTAGGGTAATGTCAACAGGTCAGTAACATGACTGGGTATAAAAGGAGCATTTTAGAGTCTCTCAGAAGTAAAGATGGACAGAAGTTCACCAATCTGTCAGAAACTGGGTCTAAAAATTGTACAAAAATTTCAGGAAAAATATTCCTGAACATAAAATAGCTCAGACTTTGAATCTCACTCCATCTCCAGTCCATAAAATCATCAACAGATTCAGATAATCTGGAGAAATCTCTCTGAGCAAGGGACAAGGCTGAAGGGGCCCTAAGGGGCCATGTCATTAAAAACAGGCATGATTCTGTGGTGAAATCACTGCATGGGCTCAGGAACGTTCCAGAAATCATCGTCTGTCAACACAGTTGGCTGTGCCATCCACCAATGACAGTTAAAGCTGGATCATGGAGAGAAGAAGCCATACAAGAACAGGATCCAGAAACACCGCCGTCTTCTCTGGACCAAAGCTCATTTAACACAGACTGAGGAAACATGGAAAACTGTTCTGTGGTCAGACAGTTAAAAAAGAAACCATAACTGAACAGGATCCTGAAACAGTCCAAACAGACTTTTAAGTTTCTTTAAGTTTCAAGTTATTGATCAGACATGGTTATTATGTAATCGATGATCCTTTAAAGTGATTGATCAGAAATGATTATTATATAATCAATGTTTCTGTTAAGTTTGCCCTCTGTGACAGGACCACAGTTGTATGTTTCCGCTCAGAGGTAAAAATACTCTCAGACATGACTCTCTGTCTCCTGGATCAGGTAACCAGGCCGTCTTTAAATAACGCCGTAGAATCCGACACGCTCAGTCTCACTTACTCTTCCTCTGGGGGACAGACGGAAAGGAGGGGAAAGTTGATGGGGGAGGAGGCGGAGGTAAAGAGGGAGGTTTGAGACAGTCTAAAATTGTGCAAAAACACTGGCAACATTTGGAGAGGTTTGTGAAGCTGGAGGACAATGAAGGTTCCCTAGGAGTCTTAAGTCCTGGTACCAAACCGGTCTCCGGAATCCCCTGGGGTCTCTGACCAACAGATACAGTAAATCTCTGAGAGTTTAAACTCTGATGGCTGGAGTCAGAGGAGATGTCTGCGGGGGATAACATCCAAACAGAGGAGGCGGAGCCACTGTCATGTTTTTGATATTTGGAGTGATCATAGGGAATTCTGGGTAATTCAGAGACCAGCTGAGAGAGAGATGAGGTCATGGTAGAAAGATCCGGACTCTCCTCAGTCTGGTTTATGAGACAGTGACCAACAGCTGGAACAGATGTGAACCTGAACCATCAAACAGAGAGGATCCTGGGAACGACACAGGGAGAAGACAAGGGTGGAGCTAAAACAACCAGAGACTTTGAATATGATCCATGTGGGTAAACACGCCACCAGGGCGGGACGGCTGGTTGACTGACCGACAGAAAGATGAATCAAGGATTCAGATATCTGGCGAGTGACCTGTAGTGGAGCGAGGGACCCTCACCAGATCCATCAACCTTACCGAAAGTCACAGACCCAGGCCGACTGTTTGCAAGTAACCGAGGGGGAAAAGCCCCCAACATCCCCAGCTTCACCAACATTCTGTAATCTCTGCCTGTCTATAAAAAACATTCCATCTTTGCCTTTAAAAACGAATGTCATCCTTTAATGTCTATAAAACATTCCATCCTTGCCATTGAAGATGTGATTCTTTAATGTCTATAAAACATTCCATCCTTGCCATTAAAGATGTTGTGATTCTTTAATGTCTAAAAAACATTCCATCCTTGCCATTAAAAATGTTGTGATTCTTAAATGTCGGTAAAACATTCCATCCTAGCCTTTAAAGATGATGTCATCCTTCAAAGTCTATAAAACATTCCGTCTTCACCTTTAAAAAATGATGCCTTCTCTGTCTGCTTCTATGTCAGCTGTGTAGAACAAAGTCTGCAGGATCAAGAGAACCATAACCAAGTCTGCCATCTTTCCTCCCTCAGACATTCATATTAAACCAATCACAGATCACCAAGGTGTTCTCCTTCAGCACCATCGACACCTGACTCAGATTCCGTTTCCCCCAAGACCACCAGCTCAGTCCTGATCCACAGAGACAGCTGGGATGACTGGTCAGCAAGGTTTGAGTGTTAGTGAGACAGCTGTAAGAGAACAGCTGCTGCTTGACAGAAAACCACAGCTGGGGAACGCAGAACGTCTATAAACCCCACAGCCACACCATGAGGGAACGCCTCGCTCCTCTTCTGCCTCACCCACACAGCAGCAAGCCGCCATGGACTGATTCCCCTGATCATAACCCTGTTTTACTTTAGTTATTCCATGTGCATGTCAAGCTTCAGTCATGTTTCAGTCACTGCTTCCTGCTGAAAAAGGAATACTTTTTCATCTTTCACACAAACTAAAAATTTCTAATTTACAAACACCATTCAGTTACAGACCACTCTACAGTCACAGAGTCACTCTGATGAATACTCAACAGTCACAGAGTCAGTCTGATGACCACTATACAGTCACAAGACACTCTGATCACCACTCAACAGTCACAGAGTCACTCTGATGACCACTCAACAGTCACAGAGTCACTCTGATGACCACTCAACAGTCACAGAGTCACTCTGATGACCACTCAACAGTCACAGAGTCACTCTGATGACCACTCAACAGTCACAGAGTCACTCTGATGACCACTCAACAGTCACAGAGTCTCTCTGATGACCACTCAACAGTCACAGAGTCACTCTGATGACCACTCAACAGAGAGGAGAGTATGTTTGTGTGTGTCCATGATTGCGGGCCAGTCCAACAACAAGTATAATAAACTAACTTTAGCTTGTTCAATCAGGGAGGGACAACTGCTGTATGTTATCATGATATTAAGTTTTTAAGGCTGCATCTTACCAAAGATAAAGTATTTATGGGAGGAAGCCATGCAAGCATATTCCTACTATAAATTCAAGTCAAAACCCGAGGCTGTTTCACCAGTATGATTTTAAAGTGTTTGCGTGTGTTAGTAAGGAGGGATCCATGCATTGTGTTTATTCTGTTGAGTGTGGAGGTTATCTAATTTAAGCTAATTCATAAAAATGTAGATTTTTTCTAAAACTCCCTTTGCTCCCTCACAGTGAAATATGCGAGTCTGGTAAAAAAAAAAAACCTGTGAACCGGTCCAGACTTGAAGAGTTTGTGTTACCTGAGACCTTTCCCCCACATGGCCTCTCATTCTGGGTTTGAGAGAGTCCATGCATTGGTGTGGTGATTCTACAGGAGCTACCTGTTTACAGCTGGTCAGAGTAACAACAGCGTTTATTCAGCCTCCACAGTTGGAGCTGAGATGGTGTTTGTGTGTTAGATTTAACACGTGGGCTCGTGTCTGGGCTCATTTCCTCAGCCGGCTGGATTAACACACTCTAAATACACACAAACACACTCTAAATACACACTTTATGTACACTTAAAATCTGCCGCTCGCTCTCACTCACACTTACTGATGTGACTGACCAGATGATGGATGTTTGGTTTCTTTAACAGCTTGTCCAGGTGGGCGGGTGCTCTCTGACGTGTCCTGGCTGTGTTTAAAGCAGTGTTCGATGAGTCATGGTGGTGCCCTGCTGCAGAAATAACTCTCCCGGTCTGTGGTTTGAGTCCACCTCGAACACAGTCTACATCTTTATATATAACCCTTTAACTCCCCAGTAGTAATGTTTTCCTCTGCAGTCATTACTTATCGGATGATAAGCACTTCTTTCTAGTATAAATATCACAGATATTAGCCTGATTACACAGCAACACACAGAAACGAGAGGTCTAGGACTTAACATGTGTTTCTGCTAAGCGACTGTTATGTCAATCAAATATGAAAAAGTAAAAAAAAAAAAACACTGATTTTGGGACTTCAGGAGAACTGTACAGATAAGTCAGCAACTTCTGGATAAAACAATCAAACCTAAAATAACAATCGCAAAAGGTGCTCATCATGTTGTGCGATTAAACAAGCTCTAACTCTCTCTGTTAGCCAGACATATAAATAATAAAACGTTTCAAAGCTTTGGTAATTTAAATCAAACAGAGGGAAATAAAAAAGAAAAAATAAGTAAACAAGAAAAAATACTAAATAGTCAACATGTCACAGCATTGAACAGCCAACATGTCACAGTACTGAACAGTCAACACGTCACAGCACTGAACAGCCAACATGTCACAGTACTGAACATTTAACACGTCACAGTACTGAACAGCCAACATGTCACAGTACTGAACAGCCAACATGTCACGGTACTGAACATTTAACACGTCACAATACTGAACAGCCAACACGTCACAGCACTGAACAGCCAAAACAACACAGTACCGAACAGCCAACACGTCACAGCACTGAACAGCCAACATGTCACAGTACTGAACAGCCAACATGTCACAGTACTGCACAGCCAACATGTCACAGTACTGAACAGCCAACATGTCACAGTATTGAACAGCCAACACGTCACAGCACTGAACAGCCAAAACATCACAGTACTGAACAGCCAACATGACACAGTACTGAACAGCCAACACGTCACAGTACTGAACAGCCAACATGTCACGGTACTGAACATTTAAAACGTCACAGTACTGAACAGCCAACACGTCACAGTACTGAACAGCCAACACGTCACAGTACTGAACAGCCAACACGTCACAGTACTGAACAGCCAACATGTCACGGTACTGAACATTTAACACGTCACAGTACTGAACGGTCAATATGTCCCAGTACCTGGGCTGTTGAAGGTTTTATGGTTTTTTAGGTTAGAACCTTTGTTGTTTTTTATTCCACCATCATTGTGTGTTTTACTGTGTGAGGTGTGATTCAGATACCTGTGACGAGTGTCTGTTAGGCCTTCGGACTGGCAGGGCTCTGTGCTGGTTCCGGTTCCTGAACCGAGTTCAAACTGGGAAAAATTGTTTCTGAACCTGAAAAGTTGGGTCTCAGCTGGATCCAAAAATAGTAGGTTCTTTCTTGGAAACTGTGACATCATCAGTGGGTGTGTCACATTCTAGGTTGTGAAGATCAGTAGAAATAAAAAAGAAAAAGTGGTCTGGGGAGACAAAATGTTTGGCTGTGATCTGGGCAATGACAGAATTCCAGGTGAAGCTGCAGAGTAGTACAAGGAAGAGCACGTTATATACCGAACGTGTGGAAGAGATGGCAAAGGCTGGGTTCACCTGAACACCAGACCAATTAATTGATTTACTTAAGAAAGTGAAGAAGGAATACCGGGACTGCATGAAAGACTTTGGCAAAAGTGAAGCAGGATGTGGTAATACATGTCCATCATGTCCTCCCGCTTTGGTTCTGCTTAATCTGGTGTAAACACGGGCTGTTTCGCCAGAAAGCACCAAGGTTCTGAGTCTCCAGAACGGAACCAGTGCCAGAACCAGAACCGTGTCTGTCTGAAAACACCCTAAGTCATCCTGAATGAGAAGAACCCTGCCACGCTGCAGCAGGTGTCTCCATGTGAACCGCAATAGCTCGTTCTGACACGCTCAGCCGGCCATGTTAAGGACGAATTCTTACATGGACTAGCGAGCGCCACGGCAGGAGCAGGCCTTAACATGTGGATGTGTTTCCCCCACTTCAAGATGGATTATTAGAGACCAGGATCAGGAGCAGTGAGTCCATCAGGAGAGGAAACAGAGGAAAAACACTCAGGGTTGATTTTGTTGCTTAAACATTTACTGGTGGTAAACGTGCCGCTTCATCACCTTCAGCTGTTTAACCTCCTCAAACACGCCACGCTGACACAGATGTTTAACTTCTCCGACCAGAGGATCTGATGGTCGACCACCAGTTCAACGGTCACGCCGTATCTGTAAAACACAAACGAGCTGAGAAGATCAGGCAGCTGCTGACCACCTCCAGCGTTCTGATTGGCCGGGCTCTGACGGCTGAATTCCTTCACGGTCGACCAGGAAACGGTTTGGCCGCGTGTGCGTGAAACGAAGCCGCCAAAACAAGAGAGGGCTAATAAAACGGAGCAGTGATACACGAGTAATGTTCCAGAACTAATCATTGCTCTCACAGCCGAGCCGAGAAGCGCCACAGAGACACACAAAGACACAAAAGACACAAAGACACACCGAAATACACATAAATATACACTGATACACAAAGACACAGCAGCAGACAAAGACAGGCAGTAAATCTACTCCTCTTGCCGTGAGAACTCATCTGATTGGACAGCAGAGGGACGGTTTAGAGGAGGAAACAGAACTACTGAAGGAGAACTGGAGGGTTAATAATTTAGAGAACAGTGATGGTGATAATGTCAGAGGTAGGGATGTTCTATGATGTGGTTAAACATTAAATTACAGCTCATCAGAAACTATTCAGACCCCTTCCACTATTTTCAGTTCTGTTCTGTTTTTATGCTGATGCTACAGTCGATTCATTTCATCTTTTATTCTCATTAATCTACACTTAGTACCCAACATGACAAAGAATAATAGAAATCTTTGTAAATCTATCAAAAATAAACTGAATGATTGAATGATTCTGAAGGCACACACCTGTCTATAGAAGGCCTCACAGCTGACAATGATATCTGAGCAAAAACCAAGGGTCAAAGGTCAAAGGAACTGCCCAGCTCAGAGCTGCAGAGCTCAGAGACAGGATTGTTGACAGGCACAGATCTGGGGAAGACTACAGAAACATTTCTGCTGCTCTGAAGGTTCCCAAGAGAGCAGTGGCCTCCAAAATTCTCACATGAAGAAGTCTGGACCAACCAGGACTCTTCTAGAGCTGGTCACCATGAGTTCTAGCTGGACAAACATCACTGCAGCCCTCCACTGATCTGGGCTTTATGGCAGAGCGGGGAGATGAAGACTCTCCTCAGACACAGGAAAGCCTGACTAGAGTGTATAAAAAAAACTATTGATTGGATTAATGAGAATAAAAATCTAAACAACGGTGACATTTAGGGGTCTGAAGACTGCATGAGCAGTCTGAAGTTTTCATAGTTTAAAATCAGGGATAAGACCCGTACCAGTGTTTTTGAAAATCTCAATCAGACTCTGACTGTGAAGTCCTCTTCTCTCCTGTTAGACCCTAAAACTGATCAGAGTCAGTCCTCCTGCTGACCTCCTCATCTTTGTATTAGCTGCTAGTGTCCTGGACGTCCCGTAAACCTCGAAAGTTAAGCTGGTCTGTTCAGATAGAAGACTATTCTACTTTCTGCTCCTTTCCATTAAAAATTAGAGATTTAATGTTTGGATTTGACTCATTAGAATTTTTTTTTGAATGAAAGAATCATAATAATAATAAATATCAGTTATTGATCAGGGCTGATATCAGCTGAGACTGAAGTCAAATTGATGTTTCACAGACTCCCTGAAGGAAAACCATCAACACCAAGACCTGTTTCTGTTAGACCCACCAAGGAGTCAGCAGGTACACCTAGACCAGCCCACTGTGGTTAGTGTTAGCAGAGCTAGAACTGCCAGTCTTCAGTCCTCCAGGGTATAGGCCACATCCCTGAGCCGACTGAGGTTACTCAACGCCCCAATCCAGAGGTTAAACATGGCAAACTCACAGATTCATCTGCAGATCACTGACTGACCATGGAGCCCCTCCTGAGGGCCTTTAGCTCTGTTATAGAGCAGAGGCCCGAAACAGACCAGGGGGCCTAAACTGACCAGGTCTGAGCAATACAGATTGACACGGTGGTAGATCTTCATGTTCTCCAGGTCCTTACAGTGAAGCTTTAACAGCAGCTTAATCCCCTACAGTGGGACTAAAACGGCCACCAGGTGGCAGCAGAGGCGAAACTGGATGATAGAGTGAATGCCTCGCATCAAAACAAGTTAGCTCTAACATGGACGGGAAAGTCGAAAGACTGAACCAGAGAACCTGGATTAGAAAATTAGCAGTTAGCATGAACACCAACCTACATCTACACCAGGCTAATAAGCAGTTAGCATCAACACCAGCCTACATCTACACCAGGCTAATAAGCAGTTAGCATCAACACCAGCCTACATCTACACCAGGCTAATAAGCAGTTAGCATCAACACCAACCCACAACTACATGAGGAAAATTAGCAGTTAGCATCAACACCAACCCACAACTACATGAGGAAAATTAGCAGTTAGCATCAACACCAGCCTACAACTACATCAGGAAAATAAGCAGATAGCATCAACACCAGCCTACATCTACACCAGGCTAATTTTCAGTTAGCATCAACACCTACCTATAACCTCACGAGGCTAATTTTCAGTTAGCATATTCAACACTAAACGAGTCCTATAAAGTCAAAGTATAACCTGAACTTCTAAACAGGATGAGAGGATCTTAACTGAATTATTTTATTAATAAAGACACGAGCTGAACAGCAGTGATGAAAACAAAGGCTTCAGGCAGCTAATTGAGGGCTGATGCTAGCTAATAATCAGTTCATTACAAAAACAGTAGGGCTGTTTTAAACAGACGTTAAACTTATCCTTTTCTGATACTAGTGGACTAGTTTAAAGATTAAAACATGAAATATGCCTGTATCTGTGTTTATTAATATCTAATATAAACAGACTATTTTAATTTTCTAGGATCTCGGAGTAAAACAGTGAAACTTTAGGATCCTTAAACCTCTTTACTGTCATATTGACCAGCTGCTGTAGTGAACTCTCAGTAGGACTGATAGTTAGGACATTCTAACCTCTCTTTACACAGATGTTGTCAACTGTTTTTGTGTAATTTAGCCAGCCTGTAGGAGTCATCAATATCTGATCATGAACAGACAGGACACCTAGTTTTATTATCATTAACAGGAATTAACTCCTATAATATTCATGTTTAAATTTCTGCTACCAGGATGAGGGAGGTAAATCAGCCAATCAGAACACAGACAGCCTGTCCCAACTTTTCTTGGCGTTTATTTTAACCAGGAATGTAACCATGACAGCAGGGAGAGTGTTTGTGTCTGACTTCCTGTCAGACTAAGAATAGCGACGGCGTCATCTCACTCCATCCCGCTCCTTTTAAAGCTCCTCAAACAGCCGTTTATTTCTGACCGCCGTGTGTGGACAGGTGGACAGCGAGGCGTGTCGGCGGCGTGACTCACACTCACACAGAATAGAAACAGCGTGTGGGCGGATAAACGCGGCACATGTCTCATCCCTGTTTTAGCCTAGAGAACCATGGGGATCAGGATCAGGATCTGATCAGAGGGGGATGGAGAGAAGTCTGCCACCATCGACATCTACTCAGCCTGTTACAGAGAGAGGACTGCACGATATGACCACGCCGCTTTCTGCCATTGTCATCATAATCATCGTCATCATCACCATCATTGTCATCACCATCATCATAATGTACTCAGCCTGTTACAGAGAGAGGACTGCACAATACGACCATGCCGCTTTCTACCATCATCATCATCGTCATCATAATTATCGTCATCATCACCATCTTTGTCATCACCATCAACATAATGTACTCAGCCTGATACAGAAAGAGGACTGCACGATATGACCACGCCGCTTTCTACCATCATCATCGTCATCATAATCATCGTCATCATCACCATTATCGTCGTCACCATAATCGTCATCTACTCAGCCTGTTACGGAGAGAGGACTGCATGATACGACCACGCCGCTTTTTACCATCATCATCATCATCATCATCATCATCATCACCATCATCATCGTCATCATCATCATCACCATCATCATTATCTACTCAGCCTGATACAGAGAGAGAACTGCACGATATGACCACACCGCTTTCTGCCATCATCATCATCGTCATCGTCATCGTCATCATCACCATCGTCGTCATCATCATCGTCATCATCATCGTCATCATCTACTCAGACTGATACAGAGAGAGAACTGCACGATATGACCACACCGCTTTCTGCCATCATCATCATCATCATCATCGTCATCATCATCATCACCATCATCATCATCATCAACACCATCATCGTCACCATCATCGTCATCATCATCGTCACCATCATCGTCATCATCATCGTCATCATCACCATCACAGTCATCATCATCGTCATCATCATCGTCACCATCATCATCACCATCATCGTCATCATCATCATCACCATCATCGTCATCATCATCGTCATCATCTACTCAGACTGATACTGAGTAGATACGACCACGCAGCTCTCTACCATCATCACCATCATCATCGCCATCATCATCATCACCATCATCGTCATCATCATCGTCATCGTCATCGTCATCGTCATCATCATCATCGTCATCGTCATCATCATCATTATCATCATCACCATCATCGTCATCATCATAATCATCGTCATCGCCATCGTCATCATCTACTCAGACTGATAGAGAGAGAGAACTGCACGATATGACCACGACGCTCTCTACCATCATCACCATCATCATCATCATCGTCATCACCATCATCACCATCATCATCATCATCATCGTCATCACCATCATCATCATCTACTCAGCCTGACACAGAGAAAGAACTAAAAATACGACCATGATGCTCTCTACCATCATCGTCATCGTCATCATTGTCATCACCGTCATCACCACCATCATCGTCATCCTCATCATCTACTCAGCCTGATACGGAGAGAGAACTGCACAATACGACCATGCTGCTCTCTACTATCATCACCATCATCATTGTCATCATCACCATCATTGTCATCATCACCATCATCATCGTCACCATCATCATTATCTACTCAGCTGGATACGGAAAGAGAACTGCATGATAGGACCACACTGCTCTCTACTTCCATTATCAGTACTCGGTATCTCTAATAATAAATCAACAACAAGAATTATTTCTATGGCCACAAAAGAACAACAGACACTGAAACTTTTACCACATGACCAATCTGATGGACAAAACCCTATCTGGTACAGTACTGCTAAACCAGAATTGTCACAAAGAGAGTCCCAACATTCTATTACATACACACTCTGAGAGCCAAAAATCATTAAACTTTAACAGAAATTATTCAAATCTGTCCAAGATAGTAAAACAGTCAATCCAGCATAAATAGCTAAAAAAAATGTGTCTGCTTTTAAAGCCACAATAAAGTCTGTAGGAGGAGCTGAGGCAGAGTTATAGGACTGAGATGATGTATGTGTGTGTGTGTGTGGGGGGGGGGTGTGTGTGTGTGTGATAAAATGTTGGGACTCTCTAAGTGAAATCAAAGCAAATGTCTCCTGGTGGGCAGAGCTAACATGATCGGTCAATTGTCTACCTTTTTCTGATTGGCTGGTTCATCAAAGTTTTGTACGCCACAGAGAAAAATTAGAGAGTCAGTTTGACGATCAGAATCAGCCTGAAAGAGAGGAGAATGGACTGAACAGGAAATCTACTGTTATTTAGGAGACGCTTTTGTTCAGAGCGATGTACATGTGGGACAGGTGTTATCAGGTGTTCAAGGTGTCAGGGACCTTACCCAAGGTCCCACGCTAGGTACTCATTCAAACCCTGATCTCCGGAAACACAGTCAGTGATGTAAACCACTGAGCTATCCTGCCACAACGCTTAACAAACATCTAAAGATCTGAGATGTCAGAGCTGAGAAATCTCAGAACAAGGAGGTCGTTTAGAGGACAAGGCAACTTTGAATGGAAAGACTGAAGAAAAATCTGAGACCAGAATCAAGAAGTCAGGATCTCAGAATGTTGAAATGAGCTCTAGAGTTTTGTAACAATACTGTTTAAACTAGGGATGATGGCACCGCTGCAGAAATTCACTTCAAGACAAACAGTTAGATAAAAGACAGTCACAGTTTGAGCCCAGGGTTCCTCTGGACCCTATGATAATTAGACTTCATAATCTGGATCAAATAAAAAACTCAGATTATTCCTTTAAGAGAGAGCTGCAGCTTCACTGACACATGACGACGCTGCAGAGGACGACTGCTGCACTGCTGACACACCAACACACACACAACAGCACACACACACATGCATCCCACTGTTTGCTCAAAACACACCTGAGTGGATAAACCAGCAGCTCAGTGTGGAAACTAACACAAACGTATGACCATCATCAGAGCAGGAAACTAACAGAGATCTCTGTGGTCAGAGTTAAGTTAACCCTAACCCTACAGCCAACACAGGTTTACACTAACACCATCACACCAACACACAGCAACACACTAACACAATAACACAACAACACACATGGTGAGTGTGCTCAGCTGCTCTCGCTCCTGAAAATCAGCGACACATCAACACTGTAGAACAACAACAGAAACACAGATGACAGGCTGACTAGAATAGTTGGAGTATGACCCAGTGTGGTCTGTCACTGCGGCTCAGTGTTGATTTGTGAGTATTTGGGGGTGTAGTAAATTTCGTGGCCCTCTTGGCCCCTCAGCTGGCGTCAGAGTAACGGCCCCCAGGGGATGAATCAGAACCTTAAACTGCCAATCAGCTCTCTGTTTAACCCAGACAGAAGGGCCGAGGGAGGGCGAGCTGTGACCACGATATTGACATCCTTAAATGGTGACAACGTTAACAGTAAATCTAGGGACCTACCAACATCCCAGAGGTATTAAACGCCGACACAGTTTAGTTAACGGTAAATCTAGGGACGTTCCAACATCCTGGAGACTTTAAAGTCTGATACAGTTTAGTTAACAGTAAATCTAGGGATGTACCGACATCCTGGAGACTCGATTTAAGGTCAAACAGGAGCATCAGACACACCTGATAATTATTGTGACTGATATCTGCTCAGGCTATGATCTGTCTGATGTTTGTAAACTAGGCTGATATGGACCAGTGCCAAGGTTAAACAGATACATTGGTACATCCCTACTTAAATCACTATAAACACTGAACCCATGGTAACTACAGGTCAATCTACAGGTGCACTAACTGACCTATAATAACCTCTACAGACAGCTGTTCCTCTGTCCTATAGTTTATCAAAGATGGTGGACTTCCTGTTGGACTCAGGGTCAGAACTCAGAGAGTTTTCTGTAGATCTCAGACCACCAAATATAGTCCATGGAGCTTAAAGAACCTCTGCAGAGGTGCCTTAGCAGAGATTTCAAGAGGGCGCAGTTGAGCCATTTAACTACAGTAATAAAATCACCACCAGGTAAGAGACAGGATCCAGGTCTGAGGACTTTCTAGAACATTCAGACCTCTACAGAGACGAGTTACTCCTCTACTACCTCAGCAACATTAACAAAAAAAAACAAAACAAAAAAAAACCCACTTTAGACCATCTCAGACTGACTGACCAAGACCTGGGACTACTTATGAGATTAATCTCTCAAACAGGTCTGAATGAATGGATTTCTGAAAACCATATCAATGATTATTATCTGATATCTTGACGACCCAAGATATAAAACACAGGATCATTTAGAGAGCTCCGAATCATCCCAGAACACAATGATTACTCAAACTCAAACTTTTAAAAGTCAGAGGAAAAACTGGATTCTTAAACTAACACTGACCATAAAAAAATCAAAGTAAACATCAGATATTTAACCATTTGATTATTCCAGGACAGAACTACAGAGATATTTGATATTCAGATAGATTTGAACTTCAGGACCAGGAGAGATGTTTCAATCCAGGTAATGTTTCCTGTCAGAGTGACAGTGGTTTCCTCTCCTCTCACTTTTCCTTCCTTCCCCTCCTCCCCCTCCTCCCCATCCTCCCCCCTCGGTCAGAGGAGGCACACAGACCTCAGCAGGCTGTCTAACGTCTCCATGGCAAAAAGGACGTGAGCAGAATGAAAAAGAGAAGAGCCAACACGTCCTGCTGAGAGCCAGGACTTCACCTTTATGGAGGAAAAACACGTCCTCCTGAGGGTTCATATAGAATAGAGTATAGGCTGAAAAAGACAAAGTTATAGATGGACATTTACAAAGCAGAGGATAGATATTTACAGCTGATACAGACTGATATTTACAGCTGATACAGGCTGATATTTACAGCTGATATAGGCTGATATTTACAGCTGATACAGACTGATATTTACAGCTGATACAGACTGATATTTACAGCTGATACAGACTGATATTTACAGCTGATACAGACTGATATTTACAGCTGATACAGACTGATATTTACAGCTGATATAGACTGATATTTACAGCTGATACAGGCTGATATTTACAGCTGATATAGGCTGATATTTACAGCTGATACAGACTGATATTTACAGCTGATACAGACTGATATTTACAGCTGATATAGGCTGATATTTACAGCTGATACAGACTGATATTTACAGCTGATACAGACTGATATTTACAGCTGATACAGACTGATATTTACAGCTGATATAGACTGATATTTACAGCTGATACAGACTGATATTTACAGCTAATACAGACTGATATTTACAGCTGATACAGACTGATATTTACAGCTGATACAGACTGATATTTACAGCTGATACAGGCTGATATTTACAGCTGATATAGACTGATATTTACAGCTGATATAAACTGATATTTACAGCTGATATAGGCTGATTTTTACAGCTGATACAGGCTGATTTTTACAGCAAATACAGACTGATATTTACAGCTGATACAGGCTGATTTTTACAGCAAATACAGACTGATATTTACAGCTGATACAGGCTGATTTTTACAGCAAATACAGACTGATATTTACAGCTGATACAGGCTGATTTTTACAGCTGATACAGGCTGATATTTACAGCAAATACAGACTGATATTTACAGCTGATATAGACTGATATTTACAGCTGATACAGACTGATCTTGACAGCTGATACAGACTGATATTTACAGCTGATACAGACTGATATTTACAGCTGATACAGGCTGATATTTACAGCAAATACAGACTGATATTTACAGTTGATACAGACTGATATTTACAGCAAATATAGGCTGATATTGTCAGCTGATACAGACTGATATTTACAGCAAATATAGGCTGATATTGTCAGCTGTTACAGACTGATATTTACAGCTGATACAGACTGATATTTACAGCTGATACAGACTGATATTTACAGCAAATATAGGCTGATATTGTCAGCTGTTACAGACTGATATTTACAGCTGAAATAGACTGATATTGTCAGCTGACATAGACTGATATTTACAGCTGATACAGACTGATATTTACAGCTGATACAGACTGATATTTACAGCTGATACAGGCTGATATTTACAGCTGAAATAGACTGATATTTACAGCTGACATAGACTGATATTTACAGCTGATATAGACTGATATTGTCAGCTGACATAGACTGATATTAACAGCTGATACAGACTGATATTTACAGCTGATACAGACTGATATTTACAGCTGATACAGGCTGATATTTACAGCTGATATAGACTGATATTTACAGCTGATATAGACTGATATTTACAGCTGATATAGACTGATATTTACAGCTGATATAGACTGATATTTACAGCTGATATAGGCTGATATTTACAGCTGATATAGGCTGATATTTACAGCTGATATAGACTGATATTTACAGCTGATATAGACTGATATTTACAGCTGATATAGACTGATATTTACAGCTGATATAGACTGATATTTACAGCTGATACAGGCTGATATTTAAGGCTGATATAGACTGATATTTACAGCTGATATAGACTGATATTTACTGATGATGTAGACTGATATTTACAGCTGAAATAGACTAATATTTACAGCAAGTATAGGCTGATATTGACAGCTGTTACAGACTGATATTTACAGCTGATACAGACTGATATTTACAGCATATAAGGACTGATATTTACAGATCATATAGACTGATATTTACAGCTGATATGGACTGATATTTACAGCTGATATAGACTAATATTTACAGCAAATATAGGCTGATATTGACAGATCATATAGACTGATATTTACAGCTGATATGGACTGATATTTAAGGCTGATAAATACTGATATTTACAGCTGAAATAGACTGATATTTACAGCAAATATAGGCTGATATTTAAGGCTGATATAGACTTATATTTACAGCTGAAACAGACTGATATTTACAGCTGATATATACTGATATTTAAGGCTGATATAGACTTATATTTACAGCTGAAACAGACTGATATTTACAGCTGATATATACTGATATTTATAGCTGATATAGACTGATATTTACAGCTGATATATACTGATATTTACAGCTGAAATAGACTGATATTTACAGCTGAAATAGACTGATATTTACAGCTGATATAGACTGATATTTACAGCTGATATAGACTGATATTTACAGCTGACATAGACTGATATTTACAGCTGAAATAGACTGATATTTACAGCTGAAATAGACTGATATTTACAGCTGATATAGACTGATATTTACAGCTGATATATACTGATATTTATAGCTGATATAGACTGATATTTACAGCTGATATATACTGATATTTACAGCTGAAATAGACTGATATTTACAGCTGAAATAGACTGATATTTACAGCTGATATAGACTGATATTTACAGCTGATATAGACTGATATTTACAGCTGAAATAGACTGATATTTACAGCTGATATAGACTGATATTTACAGCTGAAATAGACTGATATTTACAGCTGAAATAGACTGATATTTACAGCTGATATAGACTGATATTTACAGCTGATATAGACTAATATTTACAGCTGAAATAGACTGATATTTACAGCTGAAATAGACTGATATTTACAGCTGAAATAGACTGATATTTACAGCTGAAATAGACTGATATTTACAGCTGAAATAGACTGATATTTACAGCTGATATAGACTGATATTTACAGCTGAAATAGACTGATATTTACAGCTGAAATAGACTGATATTTACAGCTGATATAGACTGATATTTACAGCTGAAATAGACTGATATTTACAGCTGATATAGACTGATATTTACAGCTGATATAGACTGATATTTACAGCTGAAATAGACTGATATTTACAGCTGACATAGACTGATATTTACAGCTGAAATAGACTGATATTTTTTACTGGTATAGATGTGTCGTTAAATCTGGTGATGATGCATTTTCTTTGTCTCACACACACACACATAAACATGGAAGTAAGAGGTAAATATCCATCAAAAACTTACTTTAATTCAGTCAGAAAGTTTAATTAAGATAGGGAACATAAAACACTTTTGATGGTAGTAAAACCACCTTACTGTCTCTAGTTTAAAAACACGAGGTTAAAGACCCCCCTGATGGGATAACCTTCCATGTTCTTTGGCCCACGGCCGGGGTTGGTTGTAGCGGTGGTTCAAACTGTCTTTGACTGGTCAATAACTTGCTGTTAAAAATCATTACCATTATCCATTAACACTTCACAGTCAGACTTTCAGCTCTGGTTTGATTAAGAATTTATGACTGAAATATTCATTAGTCTTATAAGAGTTAACAGTAGAGCTGCACTAACTGGAAAAATTATGGCTAGTACAGATATAGAGGTTTAAATCTACAGTTCAGACAACATGGGGGGATACTGGGGGGATACTGGGGGGATACTGGGGTATACATGAGTTGGTTAAACAATAAAGCAGTGTTAAAATATCACATCTGCTGATATTGGTCAAATCCTCATTATCCTTATTACTGATGCTGATGTTTGACTATAGGACTGATAGTTATCTTGAACCGATACATGAATGCATGCCTAGTAAAGAGACTGATTACCAACGCTGGTCTCCAATACTTAGTACTTACTAGAAGGCCACATTGAGCCAAGAAGGGGGCCACATGGGGATCCAGGGCCACCTGTTTCCCACCAGTAAAAATGCACCTGTTCCATCCACAGAGAGGAAGGAGACGAGGAAAAGAACGAAGGAGAAGAGAGGAGGGAGGGAGAGAGTGAGGCATCAGGGAGGGAGCAGGTTAAGTAGCCTGGTGTTATATTTTAATTAGTGACCGTGTTAACTGGTGACATTCAGCTGAATGTGTCCGTATTTGTCCTAGTCAGAGCAGCTATGATGACGATAGAGTCCTGAGGGATCTTTATTCGTTTATTATAAAGTGATAATGTGTTTGAAAAGTCTTACATTTTAAATAATTCCATTTTAATGTCAAAAATGTAGTTAGTTCGACCTTTGATTACTTTATTAATGCTATAAGTTTACTCTAAATATCTCAGTGTCTTTAATCTTTTATTTCCGATAATGAAAATGTTTATTGATAATAAATACGTTGAATCTTTTATTTCTATACAACTATCATATGTTCGTTTATTAAATGTCTTCAGTCTTTCATTTTCTCTAATAATATAATACTTTTATTTATCACTAATGTCTTTAGTCTTCTATTTTCTACTTTTGTAATGAATTTATTAAAAATATCTTAAATGAAAACCCACAGAAACACTGAGACACTTCCTGTTCTCTGCCGTCACCACGACAACGTTCTCCTGAAAGTCATCAGTGAACACGGTCACTGTTTAAGCCATAACACCGGCAGCAGGCAGGCAGCAGAGAGCTAATAACACCCATCCTAAAAATAACTGAGAGCTGATCTGACAACAACCGGAGCTCCGGAGACCTGCTGGGGGGTTTAGACCTCAAATACGGGGAGGGGGGGGGGGGCATGGTCACAGTAGCTTAATACTAAATCATATAGGCTAATCATACTTTCATAATAAATCTGATTAACACATCCACACACACTACAGCCCCACTAACACCAGAAACCACAGACCCACACAGACACGGATCCATGGAGAGACCCGGATCCTACCGAAGGAGACCCGTCCGCGTACCGGGGCTGATTAGGTGGTGTACTTACCGTTAGCGCGGCTCCAGGCTCCGTTAAATCCCGGGGTAAATCCTCCACTCGTCCCCCGTTTAGACGCTCCTCGGGGCGGATAAATCTCGGCTCGGTGCTCGGTGTCGGATCTCCTCTGACGGAATCAGGCGACACGAAGTCTCCGAGCTGCTTGGCTCTCCGGGGCCGACATAAGCCACCGAACCACCCAGACCAGGAACCAGAACAATCCTCAGACCGAGACCGGAATGGGAGAAAAACCACCGAGGAGAAAAACCACAGAGCTCCAGTGTTCCCAGTCCTCCCAGTGACAGCAGCAGCGGCGGTCTTCCTGCCGAGTAGCTGCTCACTAATGTCCGCTACCAGAGGAGGAGGGATGTCTATGAGGAGGAGGAGGAGCGGGGGGGGGGCTGCATTCTCTGAATTACTCCTCCTCCACACTGACTCCCTCCTCCCTCACCCTCCCTCACCCCTGCTCTCAGTATTTCACTCTCTCTCTCTCATTCACTGCTTCATCTCCTCTACATCCATCTGTCTTTCTTTTATTCCGCCTTTACCCTAACAGGGGCGCAGCAGTGGGGGGCCAAGGGGCCAACTACCCCGGGCCCCAATGGAAGAGGGGGCCTGTATATTATTTCTCTCTTAGTCACCGCTTCTTCTCTTTTACATCACATATCTCTTATTATTTCTGGTATTCCTTCTTTACCCGAACAGGGGCGCAGCAGTGGGGGGCCAAGGGGTCAACTACCCAGGGTACTAATGGAGGAAGGGGATATAATAAAATATGTTACCCCCTCTAAATTAAACAGAGTCAGAAATTAAAGAAGTAAAGATAAGATTTCAGGTTTAAAGTTGTTGTTTTGTTGAACTTTGAAGTTGTAAATTTACAAGATTAAAGGCAGAAATTCTGAATTAAACTATATTAAACCTGTAGATTAAATTTTGATTTGACAAGAATGAATTGACCAGATTAGCATCATAATTTTACCAGATTAAAGAAATCTTTAGACAGGATTACTGTTGCAAATTTATGACAAAATCTGTAAATAAAAAAGGTCCAAACAAAGGACAGTTCTACAGTCATACATGAGACCAAAGTCATAGAAACATCATTATTATCACCTGTTAAAGAGATTAACCCTTCTGCCCTCCTCAGATTTACTGCCCTCGGGACACCTACGAGGCAAAAATGTACACGTTCAAAAAAACTGCCATTAACTCAGCATACTTCAGAATTTTTTCTACCTTTTTTTTCATAAATCTTTTTAACAACTTCAGACCTGCTCAAAACTACAAAAAAATCATTAATTCTCAGAATTTTAAAAATACCAGTTTGATTATTTGAAATATTTCATTTTTTGCTGCAAAAAAAATGCAAAAAGTGAATTATTTTCCATATTAGAAATAATAGAAAGATGGGGCTTTGGGGCTGATAAGAGTCGTGGATGGGTCAAAGATTAGCCACAAAATTGATTTGATTGCATTAGTATTTTTTACGTAATGTCAGATATCCCCTCTGGACATCTTTGAGTCAAAAATGCCCCCACTGACTTCCATTAAAACCAGGATTTTTAATCTCACTGTCATTGCAGTATAAAATCATGCATTCTTTAATGTCAGCATTTCAATGTGAAGAAGTCTAGTGAAATGTGACATTTTTACCGTATTCCACCAGATCCAACCATTTACCCATTGTAGGACCATGCACCAAATTCTTCTATTTTTGCCTGTTAAATTATGGGGAGTTTTTTAAAAGGGTTAAAATTCTGAGAATTATTGAATGTTTGGTAGTTTTGAGCAGGTCTGAAGTTGTTAAAGACATTTATGAAAAAAGTAGAAAAAATATTGATGTATGCTGATTTAATGGCAGTTTTTTTAACATGTACATTTTTGCCTTGAAGGTGTCCCGAGGTTGCCCGAATGTCAAAGCCGGCACTACATAAAAAATACTAGTGCATAAAATCAGTTTTGTTGCTAATCTTTGACCCATCCAAGACTCTCATCAGCACCAAAGCCCCTTCTTTCCACTATTAATTTTATGGAAAATAATTCCCTTTTTGTGTTTTTTTTTTTTTTTTTAGCAGTAAAAAATGAATATTTCAAATAATCAAACTGGCATTTAAAGGGTTAGAATTTTGAAAATTATTGAATGTTTGGTAGTGTTGAGCAGGTCTGAAGTTGTTTAAGAGATTTATGAAAAAAAAAGTTGAAAAAAATATTGACGTATGCTGATTCAAAAGCAATTTTGTTGTACGTGCATTTTTGCCTCGAGGGTGTCCCGAGGGTACAAAATTCATTGAGAGAGTATGAATGACATTTAAGAGTACAGTAAAATTTAACTAGAAAGAAAAGTTCCTGTAAAAATTCATGCCACAAGCTGTAAATCTGCAAATTTGAAAAAAAAAAAAGATGAGAAAAATGGCCAAAAATACCTGAGAAGGGCAAAAGGGTTAAAGTTAATTTATGAGGATAATGATTTAACAGGATTAACACTGGATTTTTAGGTTATTAATGTTCTAACGTCAGCAGGCCTGTCTGAAACCATAAGTTATCACATTATTGTTTCTGTAAAATGATAAAGGCTCCTGGTGGAGAAAACAAATCAAACACTCCTTTTAACGCCACGGTCTCTGATCCAGGCGACTGACAGGCTAGCTCGAGTTCGCGTAGCATGGGTTCCCTCAGCGTCGAGCCTATGGGATTTTTCAATGGTTTTTTTGGATCATTGCTGAAAATAATCTGTGTCCAATAAAAGTTTATAAATCTCACACATTTTGTTCATAAAGATAATCTTCATAAACTGATAATATTAGAATCGTATCTGGTTTATTAATCTAACTGGCGAAAGTAAAAAGCTAATCTCATGTTATATTGAACTACAACACGGTCAACTAAATATAACGTCATCACACGCGGATACAACTGAACAGCTGGGTTGCCGCGCTTCAGATGATGACGTATGTAGTCCTTGTTAGCTACCTTTAGCAACTGCTTTTATTAAGACGTGAAAAGATACACAATTCAAAGGTGAGGCATGTTTCAGATGTATTTTATGTTGTAGGATAAAATGTTAAACTCTCTTGAACTTGTGTTCACCACCGACCTTATTTCAGGCATTTAACCGAAAACGCATTCAAAATTCCTATAGACTTTCAGACGAGGGAACCGGAAGTCAAATGCAAACTCACTTCCATGTTTTAGGACTCATTCCTGCACCACTCCATTGTGACGTGGAACAGAATGTAGCCAATCAAGAAGCGAGCTGAGTGAGGAACAAGGAAGCAGGCGTAAATAAAAACAAGCATGGCTGACCTGCTGAAGCATCATAAAGTTCGGCGGACTTCTGTTCCTGTGTTACAAGGCTAATAACAGCAGCCATTAGCTTCATTTGACAACAACTCACCTCTAGTAGACTGTAAAGTCCGTGTTCGTGCTGTCTCCAGGATTTTCTCTGCAGTCTTTTTTTTTTTTTTTATAGTTCGGGATTTTTCCGTTCAAAATAGTCCCAAGAACACCATCATTCCCTCTTCTTATATGTCCTCTTCCATTTTGCGTTGTGTGTTCCTGTTGTTGCTGTGTTTCTTCTTCTTGGTTTTTGAATCATGATGTGTGTGGTGTGCTGTGTTCAGATTATCAGAGCACACCACACGCAGTACGATCAAAACTGTTCAGTGCCTGATATTTTATCTTCGTGTGTGTGGTCTCTAACAGATAAAAAATCTCTTCAGATTTAGAAGCTCCTTATGTGTGTACTCCGCTTTAAATGACTGGAGATAAAAACACTAGTTTAGCTCTGTTAAGGCTCAGACTACACAATATTTTTGGTTGTTCATGACGGCACCGTTCCAGACCTTGTAACCAAATCTTGCCCTGTCTTAGAAATAAGAAATAAGGCCATACAATTTCACATTTACACGTTCTGTACCACATTTGATACATTAGGAAAAGTTTGAAACTGATAATCCACTGGAGGGCATTTTTATCATTTATATGACTGTATGCAGGACTGTATCCTTTTTAGGAAATTGTTAATCAATTTGATTAGATAGAGGTATCAAAAAAGTGTGTAGCAAATATGAAACAATTGGCTTTGGGGGGTTAGGGAATAAAAGTGGATCAAAGTGGTAAATCTTGTAAATGATGCAAAGGTAATGGGCAAATGTTTTCCTGTTGGTAGACGTCAGGATTCACATTGTTAACGTCAGGTCAGGGTATCAAACTAGACGACAATGTACAAAAAATTCTGACATGCTAGTCTTGTTGAATCGTGGTCGTGGACGGGTCGTTAATTATGTCACACTACAAGACCGTTTGTCCTTCCTGATGCTCTAAATCGGCCCCGAGTTTTGATGATGAGCTGCGACGTTGCAGTCGGGCTTAAATCTGGCTGAATTCGTGCAGCCTGAGCCGGCCTTAAGAGGAGCAGAATGTGACGGTGAAGTTTAAACGGAATCATCTCTCTGCTGTGAACTCACCCTCAGATCTGTCCACACTCCTGCAAAGGCAGCAGACTTACACAAAGCTAGAAGCTAGAGATGCCCAGAGCCTGAGAGAGGATCAACATAACCGCATGATACAACACTTACCAAACAGTCAAAGCTCCATTTACAGGTTACCACAAAAGCTGGGACAGATAGGCTTGTAGCAGAAGATATGAAGCAGGAAATGTTCCCTTCTGTGGTCTTGTTCTGGACAGATTTATCTGTTTTGGTCTGATTTTCACCTTTTAACTATTAAAGAGCAGCAGGGAGAGATCTGTCCTCATTAGAAGGATTTGTGTACAGAGAGTGTCTTTAGCTAACTTTATCAACATGACTGAACAGGACAGACGGACTCCACTGATGACTAACTTTTCCTGGAGCACAGATACACTAAGAACCACATCACTCACGTATCCTTACACCCAGCATATGTGAGGTTTAACATCGGATTTTTAGCTGGTAGTTGCGTTCCAGAAGAAGAAGATATGTTAAAGTAATGTGACTGTATAGTTTAGCTGTGAGTAACTAAGTTATGTAACTCAGAACTGTTTGTGTCAATCAACTAGTAATGAGCAGAGGTGTCAGAAGTATTTGTAACCCAGGGTTTAATTCCATTCCCTGTTGAATCCCATTCCTTGTTGAAATCCATTCCCTGCTGAATCCCATTCCCTGTTGAAATCCATTCCCTGTTGAAATCCATTCCCTGTTGAATCCCATTCCCTTGGAGGTAATGTTTAAGCTGCCATGACTTACTTTCCTTTAGTTGTGTGGGAGAGAAGTCAAGGGACAGCAGCTTACAGGTCAGTACCTCCAAACATTTGAAACAATTCACAATTCATCTTAAGTCGGTTGAAACTAAGAGTTTGTATACCCCTCTTCAGGAACCAAAATAGATCATCTTGTGACTGGGGAACTTGTCTTGTCTTGTGCATTGTGCTTACTGAACTGGTGAGTTTAAACACAAATGAATGCAATGACCTTAGCATTAGCCACAAGCTACATGCTAATGCTAACATGTTTGATTAAACTGTCTTTGTATTCTGTGTATAATTTTTGTTATCTAAAGTTGATTAAGCTAATGCTAACTACAATGCTAATTGCTAACATGTGGTCGGTTGTATTGCATAAGCATTTTTTGTACTCAAGAGTAAATTTTATGGTGTTTGCAGCTATGCTAATGCTAGCTTAGCTATTAGCATTTCATGTTATTACCATGTTATATACACACATGAATAGGAAAGAAATGTCTTGTGGTTCTTAATGGCCCTGTTTGTGTATACAGGCCAGGTGCCCTATGAAAGGTTTAAAGTGATGGCGAGCTAGTGCCATCGGCCTGGAGCTGACCCCGTTCCCTGTTCTGTGTGCAACTATCCATGGTCTGGTAGGAGGCTGTGCTGCCTGTCTTTCTGTTCTCCCTCCAACTCGAAGCTACGCATCTAATCCACCTACAACTCCTCGGACATCTATGCGCTCTCGGACAATCCACCCTAAACAATAAACATAACGGACTAGGTTATGATACGTTGCTTCACATTTGTGGAAGAAAGGACTTTTGGATTTTTGCATGTTGATTGAACTATTCGTCAGAGACTATTGAGTTTTCACACTCTTGAACTGTTTTGTAAATCTGCAGTGTTGTAAATATTGGGATCCCATTTGCACCTTTAATTTGTATGATACACATCATGTAACTCAAATACCCTTTTTACTGGTCTTTATTTACTGGTCCCTGCCCTCCAACAGACGTTCTTAGTCTTCTGTTTCTAGCCTACATTATTTACTACCTATTACATCTGTTACATTATTATTACACAATAATAAGCAAACACTGGTTACATATTCAGTCACTACTCAGGTAGAAGTATAGATACTAGGGTTTAAAAAGACTTCTGTACAAGTTGAAGTATCAACTCAAGCTTTTTACTCAAGTAAAGGTATAAAAGTGCTGGTTTCAAAGCTACTTAGAGTATAAAAGTAAAAGTTATGTAATAGGGAAAAAACACCATTAAGGACAAAACCTTAGGCCGCACCACAGGGGCCATTTCCATTCTACTATTCCATTCCATTATAGCATTCCATTCCCATTCTACCATTCCATAAATTCCGTGCTACCACAGTGCTCTACCCCACCTCCCCAAAAAACATGTTTCTAAAGGCCGTAATGACTATAATGTTATATTAAAATGTTAATGTTGAAAAATTTTGGATGCAACTGTTTCAGCCGTATCTTTGCCCATTGAAAATGAACACATTTTAGTACAATGTAAATACATTCAAGAACCATATACGTGTACTACCAACCTCCTTGCTTGTGATTGGTTGGGACATTTCGCTCCAGTTCTCTTGAGTCTCTACCACGGACATCTTCGTACTAGGCTACATACGTCTGCTATTTCCTTACTGGAGTGTGACATGGTCTGTCATGTTTGAAGGTGTGATGGGTTGCATACAAACCAATAGGGTGTCAGAATAGTATTATGTTTATACTTCTCATCCAACCACAATCAAATTCACTCTATCCGGATGGCGTGATTTACCTGGATAGGTTTTGGTTTTTTTTATTTGTGTTTTTGTAAACGATGCCAAGCCGGAAGTAAAACAAGCTGAAATGAAATAGGAGTAACGAGGCTGTTTTTAAAATGTAGAGAGTAAAAAGTACAGATGATTGCTTGAAAATGTAAGGAGTAGAAGTAAAAATTCGGCTGAAAAATAATTACTCCAGTAAAGTATAGATACCCAAAATTTCTACCTAAGTAAGGTAATGAAGTATTTGTACTTACTTACTTGACATCTCTGGTAATGAGTAATGAATTATTGTTTTTTAGGAGCCAGCTCAACCCTGGAGGTGTCCATCCGGATCTGATTTATTAATATTAGCATGTGTAAGATCAGCATGCATGTTGTCTTTAAACCATTTCTTTGAAAAAATCTTCTCCTAAGCCAAAGTTCTCTGTCAGACTGAATAAGATTGTCCTCTAGGATTGTCATTTATTTTGCTGCGTTCATTTTACCCTCTACCTTTACAAGCCTTATAGGGACGGCTGCTGAGAAGCATCCCCACAGCACAGCATGATACTGCCACCACCGTGCTCCACAGTGGGGATCAGGGCCATTTCTTGCTATGCGGACTATTCAAATGCATAGGGCCCCACAGGCCAATAGGGGGCCCCAAGCTGAATGTTCAGCCTTATCTGCCGAGAATTAAGATTCTGTCTTTATCCCTTCATTCACACCGCTTTTCACATTATTAAGCAAATGACATTTTTCTCTTATTTTCCTAAATACCAATGCAAATGACAGAATATTTTTCAAGTCATCAGCCGTTAGAGCATAATTCAAATGTTTTTGAACAAACTTCATAATGATAACCGTTATTTTATTAAAAATAAAAACTTCAAAATGCACTGTTCCACATTATTAAGCAAAACAGAGTTTTAAAAGATTTTATAGGTTGTAAAGAGCTGAAAATGATCATTTGTTGAATTTGCAGCATTAGGAGGTCATATTTACTGAAATCAAAGCTATTTCAATCAAAAACATCTTAACAGGCCAAGTTCCATGTTAACATAGGAGCCCTTCTTTGATATCACCTTCACTATTCTTCATCCATTGAACTTTTGAGTTTTTGGAGATTTTCTGCTTGAATTTCTTTGCAGGATGTCAGAATATCCTCCCAGAGCTGCTGTTTTGATGTGAACTGCCTCCCACCCTCATAGATCTTTAGCTTGAGGATGCTCCAAAGGTTCTCAACAGGGTTAAAGGTCAGGGGAGGATGGGGGCCACACCATGAGTTTCTCTCCTTTTATGCCCATAGCAGCCAATGACACAGAGGGATTCTTTGCAGCATGAGATGGTGCATTGTCATGCATGAAGATCATTTTGCTACAGAAGGCATGGTTCTTCTTTTTGTACCATGAAAGAAAGTGGTCAGTCAGAAACTCTATATACTTTGCCGAGGTCATTTTCACACCTTCAGGGACCCTAAAGGGGCCTACCAGCTCTCTCCTCATGAATCCGGCCCATAACATGACTCCGCCCCCTTCTTGCTGATGTCACAGCCTTGTTGGGACATGGCATTTGCATTAATATTAAGGAAAATAAGAGAAAAATTTCATTTGCATAATAAGGTGGAAAGCAGTATATATGCTTATACTTGAACCCCCCCAAAAAGGAAAAAAAATCTGGTGATTTTCTCATTTTTTTTTCATGTTGGTCACCAAAATAGTTTACTTGCCCTCAGCTAGCCTTGGATGAATGCTAGTTAGTGAATGACATCAGTTGTGTTCTTGCTTTTAAAGTAAACACTCTATGTGTTTTATTCATTGACATAGAGGATTTTTGCTTTCCTTGTTATTTTGCTTGAGTGGCTCAACTTAAGTTTTTTAATTTTAATATGAGAGGTTACCATGCAAATCATCCATGCATGCAGCATTAGCATGTTTGTGGATCATCCACTGGATGAGGAATCTTTCCATCATAGTCTGGCAAACTAGGGGCCCCCAAACAGCATTTGGCACCCCACAAAGCTAGAAACAGCCCTGGTGGGGATGGTGTGTTTGTGGTGATGTCAGTGTTTGGTGTCTTGTCTGATGGTCTCAAAGCTCCATTCTGGTCTCATCAGACCAAAGAACTTTCTTTCTCTTGACCATGGAGTCCCCCACATGCCTTTTGGTGAACTCTAGTCCAGATTGAATCTGAGTTTTCTTCAACAGTGTCTTTCTCTTTGCCACTCTCCCATAAAGCTCTGACTGGTGAAGAACCCGGCCAACAGTTGTTGTCTGCAGACTCTCCCATCTCAGCTGCTACCTTCATTAAAATTTAAGGTAGGAAATACGTGCGAAAGGTTTCTGAGATATGGATTCACGGTTTAATAATCGTCAGAGTCAAAGATGAGATTCAGTCTGACGTGGTTAAACACAGATGAGCACTACAGCGCCGTCTCTCAGTTTTAAAGAGATGGACACAAAAATAAGCTGGCTGTTTTCTCTCCACTTTGTGAGCAAAATAAAGAGAAAAGTGTCTTCAGTCTTTGGTAAAAGCCTCATTATGTGTCCCTGTCTGCTCGTATCGATGCCGTGGACATGCAGACAGCACCTGGAGTGGTTTTAGACGGCCTCGTGCTCTTAGCGCTGCATGAAATCAGGCTTGATTGGATATAAAAGCCGGACTAAGTGATGTATGAATTGATAAAATCCTTCTTTGTGTGTGATAAAAGCCTCGTGTTTTTGCAGCTGTAATGGCTCTTTCTGTGTTCACCTCGCCAACATCATACTGTGACCAGCAGTGCCTTTTAAAATGCCGTTCTGATCGAGCAGACCGGTTTTTAACAGGCAGTTTCTCTGACGTCCTCATTGATGTATGTCCATTAGCGGAACGCCGTCCTGCAGAGATGAGACAAAGAGGCCGAGCTCGGACTGAAGGTCGACTCGAACCTCACACATGCTCAGAAACAGGAACTCAGAAACCTTTAACTTCCTCCTACAGGAGTCTGAGAGCTTCCTGTGGAGGTGTGGATGATCCACACGTAACGCCAAGTTTTTACCAAGGGGTCTGGTCCAGTCCAGTTTGGGGTGGTGCAGTAGATTTAAGATACCCAGGCATTTCAGATTACACTGGGAATCAAAAACAGAAAAGAGAGAAGGAGGCATGCATACATGTATCACACCTACAGAGCCTAAAATACAGGTCACTACTGCAGCACTACAGCACAAGTAACACCCTGCACATGCTCACAGAAACAGGCTGAGCCGTCATAGTAACACCTTTTAAACAGTTAGAGGGAGATCTAAGAAACCAGGAGGAAAGGAACAATGAAAAATAGATCAGACCACATACACATCACTGTCCCATTAGAGCTGCTGTGTGTTGGCCCACTTCTCTGAGATGAATTATTAAAGAGGAGGACGACACCCTAACCCACATACTGGCTGCTCTATGAGGAGCACAGAGAGGAAGAAACACCAGACACAGACCTCCATAGTTTGTAATTTAGAAAAAGAAGAACAAAGAGGCTGCTGTTCCTCTCCTGCCCACTAGAGGCTGTGTTTGAACCAGCACAAGCCCGATCTACACCCATGTTAAAACGTCCCTGTTTACAGTAGAGGTAGACATGCTTACATAAAACGGAAAGGATGGAATGTTTTTAAAGCTTAAAAGGATGACATCAATGTCAAAGGCAAGGATAGAAAATCCTTTAAACTTAAAAGGATGGCATCATCTTTATAATGGAAAGGATGAATTGATTCTTCAAAGGCAAGGATGGAATACTTTTAAAGCTTAAAAGGATGAAATCTACCTCAAAGGCAAGGATGGAATATTTTATTAACTCTTAAACTCTTAAGGGTGAAATCAACTTCAGAGGCAAGGATTGAATCTTTTTATTGCTGTAAAGGATACAATCAATGTCAAAGGCAAGGATGGAATTTTCTAAAAACTTTAAAGGATGGAATCATCTTTGAAATGGAAAGGACAGAATGATTAATAAGCATTAAAGTATGGCAACTTCAAAGGCAAGGATGGAATATTTTAGAAACTCTTACGGGTGAAATCATCCTCAAAGGCAAGGCCGAATGTTTTTAAAGCTTTAAAGGATGCCATCAGCATCAAAAGCAAGGATGGAATGTTTTAAAGCTTAAAATGATGAAATCACATGTCAAAGGCAAGAATGGAATATTTTATAAACTCTTAAGGGTGAAATCATCTTCACAGGCAAGGATCGGATGTTTTAAAGCTTTAAAGGATGGAATGATTCTTCAAAGGCAAGGATGGTATATTTTGTAAGGGTGGAGTGTTTTATAAACTTCAAAGGGTGACATTTCCACTGAGAAGCCTGCTATAGAGTGAGGCCATCCGTTTCCACCAATCCATTCATACACATTCACACTGACAGCAGTGTGAGCAGACTTGAGTTGAAGATTTTCACTGAGGTCATGTGACTTTAACAGTCGGGGATTTAACCTCTGACCTTCCAGTAGAAAGTCCACCGACACTACCACTGGTGTTGCAGACATGTTGTAGCTGTATGGACAATAGCGACGCTCCCACTGGCTCCCACATCTCACAGAGCTTTATCAACCCACTCCCACTCTACAGATGTGTGCTGGTCCAATCTGAGCAGTTGTTAATCATCACCGGTTTGGTCAGTTTTATCAGGTTATCTGACACAGTCTGAACCACTGAGGATCAATAATCAATCGGTCTGATTCCATCGTGCTGTCACACCGTCCGAGACTCTCCACAGATGAACAGTACGTACAGTCAGTATTTATAAAATCAGTTAGATAGGCCCAGATTCTCCATACAGGTCATGATAGTGCTACACTATATTGCCAAAGTATTCACTCACCCATCCAAATAATGTAAATCAGGTGTTCCAATCACTTCCATGTCCACAGGTGTATAAAATTATCACCTAGGCATGCAGACTGTTTCTACAAACATTAGTGAAAGAATGGCTCGCTCTCAGGAGCTCAGTGAATTCCAGTGTGGTACTGTGATAGGATGCCACCTGTGCAACAAGTCCAGTGGTGAAATTTCCTGGCTCCTAAATATTCCACAGTCAACTGTCAGTGGTATTATAACAAAGTGGAAGCCACTGGGAACGACAGCAACTCAGCCACCAAGTGGTAGGCCACGTAAAATGGCGGAGCGGGGTCAAGTGGATGCTGAGGCGCGTAGTGAGCAGAGGTGGCCAACTTTCTGCAGAGTCAATGGCTACAGACCTCCAAACTTCATGTGGCCTTTAGATTAGCTCAAGAACAGTGGTAGAGAGCTTCATGGAATGGGTTTCCATGGCCGAGCAGCTGCATCCAAGCCATACATCACCAAATGCTATACAAAGCGTGGGATGCAGTGATGTAAAGCACGCCGCCACTGGACTCTAGAGCAGTGGAGACGCCTTCTCTGGAGTGACGAATCACACTTCTCCATCTGGCAATCTGATGGACCAGTCTGGGTTTGGCGGCTGCCAGGAGAACGGTACTTGTCTGACTGCATTGTGCCAAGTGTAAAGTTTGCTGGTGGGGGGATTATGGTGTGGGCTTGATTTTCAGGAGCTGGGCTTGGCCCCTTAGTTCCAGTGAAAGGAACTCTGAATGCTTCAGTATAGCAAGAGATTTTGGACAATTCCATGCTCCCAACTTTGTGGGAACAGTTTGGGGATGGCCCCTTCCTGTTCCAGCATGACTGTGCACCAGTGCACAAAGCAAGGTCCATAAAGACATGGAGGAGAGAGTTTGGTGTGGATCAACTTGACTGGCCTGCACAGAGTCCTGACCTCAACCCCATAGAACACCTTTGGGATAAATTAGAGTGGAGACTGAGAGCCAGGCCTTCTGGTCCAACATCAGTGTGTGACCTCACAAATGCGCTTCTGGAAGAATGGTGAAAAATTCCCATAAACACACTCCTAAACCTTGTGGAAAGCCTTCCCAGAAGAGTTGAAGCTGTTCTAGCTGCAAAGGGAGGACCAACATCATATTAAACCCTATGGATTAAGAATGGGATGTCGCTTCTGTTCATATGCGAGTCAAGGCAGGTGAGCAAATACTTTTGGCAATATAGTGTATCATCCATGGTTTAAGAACACATAGCTATGTTTCCACTAAGCAGCCTGCTACAGTCCAGTGAAGTCTAGCTAGTCTGTCTCAGTCTGGTTCAGTCCGGTTCTCCATCACAGCGGTCTCCAGGTTGTTTTTATCTTCTCTGAAGTTGTGTTCTAAACTTTCCTGGTTTTTGTCGTCTGTATTTCTCCTGCTTTCTCTCAGAACCAGCTCGTCTTCTTCAGCCACAACAATAAAAAAGAGCTGAAATGCGGGATGACCTCTGGTGTTGCTCTTTTTTGACAGGGACATTTTTTTCTTTGAAGGAAGAATTGATTGAATTTTAACACTGAATACAAATCAAACACCCCTCATCCTGTGGTTAGACTTGGTAGCGTCCAGATGACAACACCTGGCAGAGAGGGATACTAACAAATCAGATCTGTCTGGACCAGGAGGTTATAGAGAACAAGAAACTAAAGAGTATTAGTTTCTCTAACCCTGAGGGTTAAAAAAAGGAGCAGTAACATCTATAACATATAAACATTATCTTCACTTCACTGAGCCTCTTCATCCACAATTTGATTTAAACACAGAAAAGGTAGAAGGCAAAACCCCCACAGAGGTCCCAGAGGGGCCCATCCCACTGTGTTTGGCCCTAAATACACAAAGATTTCTGTGAAGAGAGGGACAATCAGTGGAAAAATGAAAGGAGGAGAGGAGTGGTGCTGTTGATGTTGGAGGCGGGGGTTGACGGCGGGGCTGCAGCGACAAGCAAACAGGATTTAAAGGCGAGCAAAACAGGAATCTCTGTGGGAGAAGGGAGTTGTCACTTTTGATTAGACACAGCTTCAGAGACGAGCCTCAGCACGCCTGACGCCTCCGTGCATTCAGAGAGGAGGAGAGGGAGCGTACAGCTGTTCAGATTCCGATATTTAGACTGGAATATGGGAAAGTTGGAGGAAATAATGACAAAAGAATGAAATATTAGAGTTTTTAAAAACAAAACATGTTAAAATTAGAGCACACCTGACGCCTCCGTGCATTCAGAGAGAAGAGGGAGAGCATACAGCTGTTCAGATACAGATATTTAGACTGGAAAACGGATATGTTAGAGGATTTACAGACGAAAAACATGTCAAAAGGAGAGCCTTAAAACATTGTTAGAGCCTTAGAACAAATATGCGAAAACAATAGAGCCTAAAAACCATAAACATTAGAACCTCAGGACCAAAAAATGTAAACATGACAGCCTCAAAACAGTAACATATGAATATTAGAGCCTCAAAACATGTGAACATGAGGGCTTTAAAACCAAACGTGAACCTGAGAGCCTCAAAAACAACACATGTGCTCACAAAAGCCTTGCTAACACATTAACATTAGAGCTTTAAAACTACAACATGTGAACATTAGAGCCTCACCCAAAACTTGTCAACATTAGAGCCTCAAAACCAAAACATGTGAACATTACAGTCTCAACATCAAAACATGTGAACATTAGAACCTCACCCAAAACATGTGAACATTAGAGCCTCAAAACCAAAACATGTGAACATTAGAGCCTCAAAACCAAAACATGTGAACATTAGAGCCTCAACATCAAAACATGTGAACATTAGAGCCTCAAAACCAAAACATGTGAACATTAGAGCCTCAAAACCAAAACATGTGAACATTAGAGCCTCAACATCAAAACATGTGAACATTAGAGCCTCAAAACCAAAACATGTGATCATTACAGTCTCAACATCAAAACATGTGAACATTAGAACCTCACCCAAAACATGTGAACATTAGAGCCTCAAAACCAAAACATGTGAACATTAGGGCCTCAAAACCAAAACATGTGAACATTAGAGCCTCAACATCAAAACATGTGAACATTAGAGCCTCAAAACCAAAACATGTGATCATTACAGTCTCAACATCAAAACATGTGTACATTAGAACCTCACCCAAAACATGTGAACATTAGAGCCTCAAAACCAAAACATGTGAACATTAGGGCCTCAAAACCAAAACATGTGATCATTAGAGCCTCAAAACCAAAACATGTGAACATTAGAACCTCACCCAAAACATGTGAACATTAGAGCCTCAAAACCAAAACATGTGAGCATTAGAGCCTCAACATCAAAACCAAAACGTGAGCATTAGAGCCTCACCCAAAACATGTGAACATTAGAGCCTCAACATCAAAACATGTGAACATTAGAGCCTCAACATCAAAACATGTGAACATTAGAGCCTCAACATCAAAACATGTGAACATTAGAGCCTCAACATCAAAAAATGTGAACATTAGAACCTCACCCAAAACATGTGAACATTAGAGCCTCAACATCAAAACATGTGAACATTAGAGCCTCAACATCAAAACATGTGAACATTAGAGCCTCAACATCAAAACATGTGACCATTAGAGGCTCAACATCAAAACATGTGAACATTAGAGCCTCTACATCAAAACATGTGACCATTAGAGGCTCAACATCAAAACATGTGAACATTAGAGCCTCTACATCAAAACATGTGAACATTAGAGCCTCACCCAAAACATGTGAATATTAGAGCCTCACCCAAAACATGTGATCATTAGAGCCTAACCCAAAATATGTGAATATTAGAGCCTCACCCAAAACATGTGATCATTAGAGCCTCAACATCAAAACATGTGAACATTAGAGCCTCTACATCAAAACATGTGAATATTAGAGCCTCACCCAAAACATGTGATCATTAGAGCCTCAACATCAAAACATGTGAACATTAGAGCCTCAACATCAAAACATGTGAACATTAGAGCCTCAGTACTAAAACATGTGAACATTAGAGCCTCAACACCAAAACATGTGAACATTAGAGTCTCAGTACCAAAACATGTGAACATCAGAGCCTCAACATCAAAACATGTGACCATTAGAGGCTCAACATCAAAACATGTGAACATTAGAGCCTCTACATCAAAACATGTGAACATTAGAGTCTCAACATCAAAACATGTGAACATAAGAGCCTCAACACCAAAACATGTGAACATTAGAGTCTCAGTACCAAAACATGTGAACATCAGAGCCTCAACATCAAAACATGTGACCATTAGAGGCTCAACATCAAAACATGTGAACATTAGAGCCTCTACATCAAAACATGTGAACATTAGAGCCTCAACATCAAAACATGTGAACATTAGAGTCTCAACATCAAAACATGTGAACATAAGAGCCTCAACATCAAAACATGTGAACATTAGAGCCTCAGTACTAAAACATGTGAACATTAGAGCCTCAACACCAAAACATGTGAACATTAGAGCCTCAAAATCAAAACATGTGAACATTAGAGCCTCAACACCAAAACATGTGAACATTAGAGCCTCAAAATCAAAACATGTGAACATTAGAGCCTCAACATCAAAACATGTGAACATTAGAGTCTCAACATCAAAACATGTGAATATTAGAGCCTGGTCATTGCCAACATATGTGAAAATTTAGGATTTTTAAAAGACGAATGTGAAAACAATTGAGCCTACAAACCATGAACATTGGAGCCTTTAAACTAAAACATGTGAACATTAGAGCCTTTACATCAAAACATGCATTGTTTGAGCCCCACAACCAAATAATGAAAACAATAGAGTAGTAGACAGTGGTAGAGAGTACCTGGTAGACATCGGCAGACAGTAATAGACAGTAGTCTCAGAAAGCAGTAGACAGTAGTAGACATAGTATCAAAAAGTAGTAGACAGTAGTGGACAGTCCTAGACATTGGTCTCAGACAGTAGTAGACAGTATTAGACAGTAATAGACAGCAGCAGCAGACAGTAGTAGACAGTAGTAGACAATAATAGACAGTATTAGACAGTGGTCTCAGACAGTAGTAGACAGTTGTAGACGGTGGTCTCAGACAGTAGTAGACAGTAGTAGACAGTAGTAGACGGTGGTCTCAGACAGTAGTAGACAGTATTAGACGGTGGTCTCAGACAGTAGTAGACAGTAGTAGACAGTATTAGACAGTAGTAGACGGTGGTCTCAGACAGTAGTAGACAGTAGTAGACGGTGGTCTCAGACAGTAGTAGACAGTAGTAGAAAGTAGTAGACGGTGGTCTCAGACAGTAGTAGACAGTAGTAGACAGTAGTAGACGGTGGTCTCAGACAGTAGTAGACAGTAGTAGACGGTGGTCTCAGACAGTAGTAGACAGTATTAGACAGTAGTAGACGGTGGTCTCAGACAGTAGTAGACAGTTGTAGACGGTGGTCTCAGACAGTAGTAGACAGTAGTAGACAGTAGTAGACGGTGGTCTCAGACAGTAGTAGACAGTATTAGACGGTGGTCTCAGACAGTAGTAGACAGTAGTAGACAGTATTAGACAGTAGTAGACGGTGGTCTCAGACAGTAGTAGACAGTAGTAGACGGTGGTCTCAGACAGTAGTAGACAGTAGTAGAAAGTAGTAGACGGTGGTCTCAGACAGTAGTAGACAGTAGTAGACAGTAGTAGACGGTGGTCTCAGACAGTAGTAGACAGTAGTAGACGGTGGTCTCAGACAGTAGTAGACAGTAGTAGACAGTAGTAGACGGTGGTCTCAGACAGTAATAGACAGTAGTAGACGGTAGTCTCAGACAGTAGTAGACAGTAGTAGACGGTGGTCTCAGACAGTAATAGACAGTTGTAGACGGTGGTCTCAGACAGTAGTAGACAGTTGTAGACGGTGGTCTCAGACAGTAGTAGACAGTAGTAGACAGTAGTAGACGGTGGTCTCAGACAGTAGTAGACAGTATTAGACGGTGGTCTCAGACAGTAGTAGACAGTAGTAGACAGTATTAGACGGTGGTCTCAGACAGTAGTAGACAGTAGTAGACAGTAGTAGACAGTAGTAGACAGTGGTCTCAGACAGTAGTAGACAGTTGTAGACGGTGGTCTCAGACAGTAGTAGACAGTAGTAGACAGTAGTAGACGGTGGTCTCAGACAGTAGTAGACAGTATTAGACGGTGGTCTCAGACAGTAGTAGACAGTAGTAGACAGTATTAGACGGTGGTCTCAGACAGTAGTAGACAGTAGTAGACAGTAGTAGACGGTGGTCTCAGACAGTAGTAGACAGTAGTAGACAGTTGTAGACGGTGGTCTCAGACAGTAGTAGACAGTAGTAGACAGTAGTAGACGGTGGTCTCAGACAGTAGTAGACAGTATTAGACGGTGGTCTCAGACAGTAGTAGACAGTAGTAGACAGTAGTAGACGGTGGTCTCAGACAGTAGTAGACAGTAGTAGACAGTGGTCTCAGACAGTAGTAGACAGTAGTAGACAGTAGTAGACGGTGGTCTCAGACAGTAGTAGACAGTAGTAGACGGTGGTCTCAGACAGTAGTAGACAGTAGTAGACAGTAGTAGACGGTGGTCTCAGACAGTAGTAGACAGTAGTAGACGGTGGTCTCAGACAGTAGTAGACAGTATTAGACAGTGGTCTCAGACAGTAGTAGACAGTAGTAGACAGTGGTCTCAGACAGTAGTAGACAGTAGTAGACAGTATTAGACAGTGGTCTCAGACAGTAGTAGACAGTAGTAGACGGTGGTCTCAGACAGTAGTAGACAGTAGTAGACGTGGTCTCAAACAGTAGTAGACAGTAGTAGACAGTATTAGACGGTGGTCTCAGACAGTAGTAGACAGTGGTCTCAGTCAGTAGTAGACAGTAGTAGACAGTATTAGACAGTGGTCTCAGACAGTAGTAGACAGTAGTAGACGGTGGTCTCAGACAGTAGTAGACAGTAGTAGACGTGGTCTCAAACAGTAGTAGACAGTAGTAGACAGTATTAGACGGTGGTCTCAGACAGTAGTAGACAGTGGTCTCAGTCAGTAGTAGACAGTAGTAGACAGTAGTAGACAGTATTAGACAGTGGTCTCAGACAGTAGTAGACAGTAGTAGACGGTAGTCTCAGACAGTAATAGACAGTAGTAGACAGTGGTCTCAGACAGTAGTAGACAGTAGTAGACAGTAGTAGACAGTGGTCTCAGACAGTAGTAGACAGTGGTCTCAGACAGTAGTAGACAGTAGTAGACAGTAGTAGACGGTGGTCTCAGACAGTAGTAGACAGTAGTAGACAGTAGTAGACGGTGGTCTCAGACAGTAGTAGACAGTTGTAGACAGTATTAGACAGTGGTCTCAGACAGTAGTAGACAGTAGTAGACAGTGGTCTCAGACAGTAGTAGACAGTAGTAGACAGTAGTAGACGGTGGTCTCAGACAGTAGTAGACAGTAGTAGACAGTAGTAGACGGTGGTCTCAGACAGTAGTAGACAGTTGTAGACAGTATTAGACAGTGGTCTAAGACAGTAGTAGACGGTGGTCTCAGACAGTAGTAGACAGTAGTAGACAGTGGTCTAAGACAGTAGTAGACAGTAGTAGACAGTAGTAGACGGTGGTCTCAGACAGTAGTAGACAGTATTAGACAGTGGTCTCAGACAGTAGTAGACAGTAGTAGGCAGTAGTAGACAGTGGTCTCAGACAGAAATAGACAGTAGTAGACGGTGGTCTCAGACAGTAGTAGACAGTAGTAGACAGTATTAGACAGTGGTCTCAGACAGTAGTAGAGAGTAGTAGACAGTAGTAGACAGTGGTCTCAGACAGTAGTAGACAGTAGTAGACAGTAGTAGACGGTGGTCTCAGACAGTAGTAGACAGTAGTAGACAGTAGTAGACGGTGGTCTCAGACAGTAGTAGACAGTAGTAGACAGTGGTCTCAGACAGTAGTAGACAGTAGTAGACAGTGGTCTCAGACAATAGTAGACAGTAGTAGACAGTATTAGACAGTAATAGACATCAGCCTCCACCTCCAGAGTTGATTCTGACAGCAGACAATGTCTCCATTGTTAGTCAAAATGAGAGGATGAGTCATATCACTGAGGAATGGGCCTTGAAATGCCACTATGGAAAATCACAGGGTGGACAATTGACCATTTCATCCCTCATCTCTGAGGAAAAGACCAGAACTCTGTGAGATATAGAGACATGGGTACATAGACAGACAGGACATGGATACATGGGGACATGGAGATGTCCTGAGTCAGTAGGTGGACTACAACAACAGGACGGGCTTCCTTAGTTAGTAGGTGGACAATGATGACAGTGGAGGCTTCCTGAGTCAGTAGGTGGACTACAACAACAGTGGAAGCTTCTTGAGTCAGTAGGTGGACTACAATGATACTGGAGGCTTCCTGAGTCAGTAGGTGGACTACGACTACAGCGGAGGCTTCCTGAGTTAGTAGCGGGCCATAATGTCAGGATGCCAGAAATACAACAGCCTTAAAAAAAGCCTTGCTCTATCAAACGAGCCTCTTGCTCAGAAAATTCGTCAGCATCCATTGATCACTCCCATCACCGTTCATGACACCACACATTCCATCTCATTATATGCTGATGACATTTTGCTTTACTTTGACAAGGTAACTTCTTCTCTTCCTCAAATTTTAGATACCTCTGAGGAATTTATTTCCCTGTCGGGTTATAAAATTAATTGGACAGAATCTGAATTATTTCCATTAAATTCAAGGTTGCAGTTTAATACATTACCAAATCATATCCCTGTTGTCAAGCATTTTAAATACCTGGGAGTGGATATCTTCCCCACTCTTGTCAGTATTGCTAATGATAACTTTAATGGAATCTATAAGAGAATTGAATTAGATCTCAAAAGATGGTCATTCCTCCCAAAATCTTTGCAGGCCCGTGTATCCATTATTAAGATGGATATACTGCCACAGATCATTTTTTTTCCCTCTCTGTTACCTTTGTCACCTCCTACAGATTACTGGGACAGAATCCATGCTATGATTTCTAAATTTATTTGGAATGAGAACGGTCCTTGGGTTAAACTGTCAACTCCTCAGTGTCACAAACTGAAAGGTGGTCTTTCAGTTCCAAATCTCAAACACTACTTTTGGTCTTACGTTCTGAGGCTGATATCAGCTTGGCTTAACCCTGACTCTGTTACATGTTGGAAACCTTTAGAAAGTAAGATAGTGCTCCCACATAGACTCCAGGACTTGATTTATTCAGCTGTTCCTCTTAGGAGTGCTAAACTAAGATTTGGTCCCATAATAACTTTTACTTTGTCTTTATGGTGCCTTGCTGAGAAGGAATCCAAGACTGCTTGTAAGTGGCCTTGTAAGACCCCAATTTTCCACAATTATTCCCTCCTCACGGGTGGTGTCCCATTCTCATACCCATCCTGGCTCTCAAAAGGGATCCATACGCTTGAAGACATCTATAATGAGAACATGTTTTAAGAGTGTCTTATCATTTACCAGGTTCATCCCTCTTTCTCTATCTTCAACTACGGTCATCTATGAAAGCACATGGAGTGCCATGGAACATTCCACAAACTGAACATCCTCTTCAGATTATTTTGGCCAACAGAAAAGGTAAGAGTGTTGTGGATTCAGAGCTAAATGCCCCCTTTCAACAAGCTGTATGTAAACCCTTATCTATTGAAAGTGTATGGACAGAGGACTTGAAACATTACACTGAAGAATCTTTGCCTAACTGGGATAGGATTTGGCCTTCAATTGTGGCTGCATCTAAAAATCCAGATCACCAACAGATCCATTTCAATTACATTCACAGAACTTACCTGACTCCAAGAAAAGCCTACTATATAAAAAGTACATCATCTCCAAACTGCACTTTGTGCACAGATGGACTTGTGGGTTCGTTCATGCATATGTATTGGGACTGTGGTCCTGTAAAAAGCTTTTGGTGTGAGGTTTGTGGTATTTTGTCAGAGCTTCTGGGTTTGATTGTTCCACGCTCTCCTAATCTGTTACATTTGAATGATACAGCATCAGTTAAGGTAAACTGTATGAACAGACGTTTACTATTGACAGGTATCACTGCTGCCAAAAAGATGTTAGCTGTACGCTGGAAGCACCCACATGCACTTACAAATAGGCAATTTTTAAATACTCTTGTTGATATTGTTAATTTTGGAGTTGCATGGGGTTTCAGCTGAAACTATATCAACATGGCAGCTGATATCTGTTCTTGTAACTTTGTTCTTTTATGGTCATGGTATCCATCATCTCTAGTTTTATGAATTGAGATCCATACAGTAGTGGAGGGACACGGGGGGCTGCCACAGGTTGTTTTTGATTTTCTTTTTCTTTTTCTTTCCTTTTCTCCTTTCTTATACTCGATACATGTATTTGCCTGTTGTATTATATGTTTTTTGCCCTTCCTTCTGTACAGAAACAAAGGCAATTCAATAAAGCAAAAAAGTTGATCATAAAAAAACGCCTAAAAAAAGCCTTAATAATAATCTAAATAACGCTTAGTGAACACATGTGGATCCATGAAGATTCTGGTTAAGAGGTTAGATTTATTCATACAGGGTTAGGGGCCTGTTGGTGTTTAAATGTCTGAATGAGTAAAAACAAGTTCAAATGTTTGACACTGAATCCTGAAATCTCTGAGTGTGATCATCTCTGTAAACCAGTGAAAACCAACATCACTGACTCACATTCACTGTTTGTCTGGAGAAGGGGACAGGTCAGATCATGATGGCAGAGAAAGATCCATTTAGCCTCTGGTTGCCACCCCCCACTCCCCATGGGATAAACACAGGTCATTTAGACCACACCTTAAACCTGGAAAGTCCCTCAGCAATGAGGAATGTTAGCAAACACAGAAGGCTCTGATCCTAAATCCTGGCTTTAGTGTCTGATGATGGTGAGGACAGAACTCAGAATCACTAGACGTTAACTCTTGGCAGGAAGGATAGGGTTAATAATGATGAATAATAAACATGATCACAGGGTGATAGAACTCAGGTTACAATGATGGTGTGGGTAGTGAAATACAGCTTGAACTGAATTAAATGAATTGTTTCAGATGCATAAATAAACTAACTGGCCAAAGTTCATCACCACACCGTGGACCTCACCTCCTGGTCGGAAGGTCTGATCTTTATCAGCCCTGTCCCTCCTGACAGTCCGGTCTTTATCAACCCTGTCCCTCCTGGTCGGAGGGTCCAGTTAGTATCAACCCTGTCCTTCCTGGTCGGAGGGTCCGGTTTGTATCAACCCTGTCCCTCCTGGTCGGAGGGTCCGGTCTTTATCAACCCTGTCCCTCCTGGTTGGAAGGTCCAGTTTTTATCAACCCTGTCCCTTCTAGTTGGAGGGTCCTTTCTTTATTAACCCTGTCCCTCCTGGAATTGGGGTGTGGTGGTCCTGAGGGCTGATCTCTGATAGTGGGCCGTCTCCTTGTATAAATAGATCAATGAGCTGATGGATCAGGTCTCTGTTGTCATCCCAGACCTTAGAGACCTGCAGGAGCTGGGGTTTACACGTCTATCAGTGATCACTATCTGTTCTATCAGTGGCTGATTTTAGAAACATGGAGGCCCCAGGCTGAGACCAACATGTGGCCCCGCTACGTTTATCTAAGTGGAATCAGACGGAGAAACACATATTTAGAATTTCAGAGAACAAAAGAGAACCAAAACACTATAAATCTATGGAGTCAGTATAGATACAAAACTGAAGAGCACATTCTAGTGTTCTGACATCTTGACTTGTTGATTCTAGTCTCAGTTTTTTTTTCAGTCTTTCCTGCCATTGCACTGTAGTTGATGATCAAATTTCCTGTCCATTCTCCTTTCATTCACTAAGATGGTCCCAACATTCTATCACATACACACATGATAAAAGTATGAGAAAAAAAATCATCATCAAACTTTAACATTTATTATTAAAAATCTGCCAAAGGGAGCGCAGATGGTTGAGTGATTTAAGGCGCTACCCATGTACACGGGCGGCAAGGGTTCGAATCCGGCCTGTGGCCCTTTACTGCATGCCTCTCCCCACTCTCTTCCCTGAATCTATCCACTGTCCTTCCTCTGTCAAATAAAGGCATGAAAAAACCCCAAAAAAATCTTAAAAAAAAAAAAAATCTGCCAAAGATAGCAGAAAAGTGAAAACAGAATAGATAGCTGAAAAATGTATTGACTGTTTAAATCTAAAATCAAGTCTGTAAGAGGAACTGAGATGGAGTTATAGGGCTTGGTAGACTAAGATGAAGTGTATGTGATAGAATGTTGGGACACTCTTAGTGAGATCAAAGCAAATGTTTCCTGATAAAAAGCACAGCAACAACAGGCAACAGGTTATTGTAACAGTTTGTTTTTCTGTACTACTTTGGCAACAACATTCGGGATTGAGATTGGATTGAGATTTGACCATAAACTAAAGATCCCAGACCAAGGAGATATTTAGGGCTCTATTTTCGTAGACCAGGCGCAGACACGGTGCACCTGCCCTGCGCCGTACCTCCGCCGCGCCAATGGGGTGTGTCCAGGGCATTTTGCAATTTTCTTGCACGGCGCAGTCCGGAGCAGCGCAGCGCACTCACGCCTCCATCCCTCCCACCGGCGCAAGTGGCAAAGAGGGAGGAGAGAAGGCATGAGAGGGTTTAACACAGCCGAGTTTAATCTTCACCAATCAAATGAACGCCTCTCCTCGCCTTTAAATGCGCTGCGGGCAAGGCGCAGTGCCAATTTCACCTCACCACCACCATGGACGAAGACAGCAGCAGCAGCTCCAGGCGGCCAAACTTCTCCCAGGAGGAAACTGATGTGCTGGTCCGAGAGGTCCAAGCTCCCGGTACCAGAATATATGGTAATGCTAGCAGACCTCCACGGGCTGATGATGCAAAAACTGCCTGGGAGGAAGTTACTAATATTGTCAATCAAGTTTGCCCAGATGTTCTGAGAACCGCTGCCCAATGTAAAAAAACAGTTCAATGATGTAAGGAGAAGGGCCAAAAAAAGCTGTCAGAGCAAAGAAGGCACACAGTGGCCACCAGGCTGTGCATCAGAGGCTACTATGTGCGTCACCGTGTGGACCACCTCGCGGGACAGATGTAATCTGTTCCTGTGTCATGAATAGGAGTACAAAATTAAGTGACAATTACATTAAACACAGCAGCAGGCTAATCCAGGCATCATGCTTGTGATCCACCTGCATTCCTGCTCTGTCATCGCCAAATAGGAGAACCTTTGGTGATATATTCTCTCCCGGTATCTCCTCCTCATCCTCCTTGCAATAATGTACTCCATCTTTTTAGATCATGTTAGGAATAAAGATTAAAACAGAGAAATATGGGCAATCACAGGTAAATCCTTAAGACACTGACTGACTTACATTTATTCAGCGAGCGTCTCTCTCTTTTTTCTTTTCTTTTGAATTTCATGAGATGAGAGAAGCTGAATATATACTCTGTATCGGATGCCGTGGCTGTTTGTGGTTGGCTGAGAGATGTGAACTCATTAGTTTTTATCACTCCCAGCTGCCATCAGGTTGAGTTTCAATTACGCGTGAAAAACATCTTTGATCTGACATCAGATGTGTTGGGACAATTTATATAGATACAAATGTATATGCTGGTTCAGATGGTTTCATTAAATAGGAGTTGCTGTGATTGTTTATTGCATTGAAATGTGCCTGACACTCTGGAAACATGCCTGTGAGGTTTTGGTGATGTGTGCGCTCTGCGCGCCTGTCAGCCAAATTACCACTACACCGGGCGTGCTTCGCCTGCGCCGAGAATACACCAGGTTGGAGCTGGCAGGCTTTCAGCGCACCTTCTTTGCAGTGTTTTGGCACGAAATTGTCACTGTGCTAAGCTGAATCTGTCGACACCTCCCCCTGGTGCGCCGCCACACCCATCTCGGCGCAGCCCGGTCTACCAAATTGCCAAGTTGGCTGCGCACAGTGGTGCACCGGATGAAATTACCACTGTGCGGGGTGCGCCACGCTCCGCCACCCTGCGCTGGGCCACGAAAATAGAGTCTTTAGAGTCCATACAGATCAAACTGAAAACAGGTTAAGAACACAACGGCAGATTTGAATGCATGTGACCATAGTAACATTCTCTCCTCTGACTATAGTAACATTCTCTCCTCTGACTATAGTAACATTCTCTCCTCTGATTATAGTAACATTCTCTCCTCTGACTATAGTAACATTCTCTCCTCTGATTATAGTAACATTCTCTCCTCTGACTATAGTAACATTCTCTCCTCTGATTATAGTAACATTCTCTCCTCTGATTATAGTAACATTCTCTCCTCTGATTATAGTAACATTCTCTCCTCTGACTATAGTAACATTCTCTCCTCTGACTATAGTAACATTCTCTCCTCTGATTATAGTAACATTCTCTCCTCTGACTATAGTAACATTCTCTCCTCTGACTATAGTAACATTCTCTCCTCTGACTATAGTAACATTCTCTCCTCTGACTATAGTAACATTCTCTCCTCTGATTATAGTAACATTCTCTCCTCTGACTATAGTAACATTCTCTCCTCTGATTATAGTAACATTCTCTCCTCTGACTATAGTAACATTCTCTCCTCTGATTATAGTAACATTCTCTCCTCTGATTATAGTAACATTCTCTCCTCTGATTATAGTAACATTCTCTCCTCTGACTATAGTAACATTCTCTCCTCTGACTATAGTAACATTCTCTCCTCTGACTATAGTAACATTCTCTCCTCTGACTATAGTAACATTCTCTCCTCTGACTATAGTAACATTCTCTCCTCTGACTATAGTAACATTCTCTCCTCTGACTATAGTAACATTCTCTCCTCTGACTATAGTAACATTCTCTCCTCTGACTATAGTAACATTCTCTCCTCTGACTATAGTAACATTCTCTCCTCTGACTATAGTAACATTCTCTCCTCTGACTATAGTAACATTCTCTCCTCTGACTATAGTAACATTCTCTCCTCTGACTATAGTAACATTCTCTCCTCTGACTATAGTAACATTCTCTCCTCTGACTATAGTAACATTCTCTCCTCTGACTATAGTAACATTCTCTCCTCTGACTATAGTAACATTCTCTCCTCTGACTATAGTAACATTCTCTCCTCTGATTATAGTAACATTCTCTCCTCTGATTATAGTAACATTCTCTCCTCTGATTATAGTAAAATTCTCTCCTCTGACTATAGTAACATTCTCTCCTCTGACTATAGTAACATTCTCTCCTCTGACTATAGTAACATTCTCTCCTCTGACTATAGTAACATTCTCTCGTCTGATTATAGTAAAATTCTCTCCTCTGACTATAGTAACATTCTCTCCTCTGATTATAGTAACATTCTCTCCTCTGACTATAGTAACATTCTCTCCTCTGACTATAGTAACATTCTCTCCTCTGATTATAGTAACATTCTCCCCTCTGATTATAGTAACATTCTCTCCTCTGACTATAGTAACATTCTCTCCTCTGACTATAGTAACATTCTCTCCTCTGACTATAGTAACATTCTCTCCTCTGATTATAGTAACATTCTCTCCTCTGATTATAGTAACATTCTCTCCTCTGACTATAGTAACATTCTCTCCTCTGACTATAGTAACATTCTCTCCTCTGACTATAGTAACATTCTCTCCTCTGACTATAGTAACATTCTCTCCTCTGACTATAGTAACATTCTCTCCTCTGACTATAGTAACATTCTCTCGTCTGATTATAGTAAAATTCTCTCCTCTGACTATAGTAACATTCTCTCCTCTGATTATAGTAACATTCTCTCCTCTGACTATAGTAACATTCTCTCCTCTGACTATAGTAACATTCTCTCCTCTGATTATAGTAACATTCTCTCCTCTGATTATAGTAACATTCTCTCCTCTGACTATAGTAACATTCTCTCCTCTGATTATAGTAACATTCTCTCGTCTGATTATAGTAAAATTCTCTCCTCTGACTATAGTAACATTCTGTCCTCTGATTATTGTAACATTCTCTCCTCTGACTATAGTAACATTCTCTCCTCTGACTATAGTAACATTCTCTCCTCTGACTATAGTAACATTCTCTCCTCTGATTATAGTAACATTCTCTCCTCTGATTATAGTAACATTCTCTCCTCTGACTATAGTAACATTCTCTCCTCTGACTATAGTAACATTCTCTCCTCTGACTATAGTAACATTCTCTCCTCTGACTATAGTAACATTCTCTCCTCTGATTATAGTAACATTCTCTCCTCTGATTATAGTAACATTCTCTCCTCTGATTATAGTAACATTCTCTCCTCTGACTATAGTAACATTCTCTCCTCTGACTATAGTAACATTCTCTCCTCTGACTATAGTAACATTCTCTCCTCTGATTATAGTAACATTCTCTCCTCTGACTATAGTAACATTCTCTCCTCTGACTATAGTAACATTCTCTCCTCTGATTATAGTAACATTCTCTCCTCTGATTATAGTAACATTCTCTCCTCTGATTATAGTAACATTCTCTCCTCTGACTATAGTAAAATTCTCTCCTCTGACTATAGTAACATTCTCTCCTCTGACTATAGTAACATTCTCTCCTCTGACTATAGTAACATTCTCTCCTCTGATTATAGTAACATTCTCTCCTCTGATTATAGTAACATTCTCTCCTCTGACTATAGTAACATTCTCTCCTCTGACTATAGTAACATTCTCTCCTCTGATTATAGTAACATTCTCTCCTCTGACTATAGTAACATTCTCTCCTCTGATTATAGTAACATTCTCTCCTCTGACTATAGTAACATTCTCTCCTCTGACTATAGTAACATTCTCTCCTCTGATTATAGTAACATTCTCTCCTCTGACTATAGTAAAATTCTCTCCTCTGACTATAGTAACATTCTCTCCTCTGACTATAGTAACATTCTCTCCTCTGATTATAGTAACATTCTCTCCTCTGACTATAGTAACATTCTCTCCTCTGATTATAGTAACATTCTCTCCTCTGACTATAGTAACATTCTCTCCTCTGACTATAGTAACATTCTCTCCTCTGATTATAGTAACATTCTCTCCTCTGACTATAGTAACATTCTCTCCTCTGACTATAGTAACATTCTCTCCTCTGACTATAGTAACATTCTCTCCTCTGATTATAGTAACATTCTCTCCTCTGACTATAGTAACATTCTCTCCTCTGATTATAGTAACATTCTCTCCTCTGACTATAGTAAAATTCTCTCCTCTGACTATAGTAACATTCTCTCCTCTGACTATATTAACATTCTCTCCTCTGACTATAGTAACATTCTCTCCCCTGATTATAGTAACATTCTCTCCTCTGATTATAGTAACATTCTCTCCTCTGACTATAGTAACATTCTCTCCTCTGATTATAGTAACATTCTCTCCTCTGACTATAGTAACATTCTCTCCTCTGACTATAGTAACATTCTCTCCTCTGACTATAGTAACATTCTCTCCTCTGATTATAGTAACATTCTCTCCTCTGACTATAGTAACATTCTCTCCTCTGATTATAGTAACATTCTCTCCTCTGACATAACATTCTCTCCTCTGACTATATTTACATTCTCTCCTATGATTATAGTAACATTCTCTCCTCTGATTATAGTAACATTCTCTCCTCTGATTATAGTAACATTCTCTCCTCTGACTATAGTAACATTCTCTCCTCTGACTATAGTAACATTCTCTCCTCTGACTATAGTAACATTCTCTCCTCTGACTATAGTAACATTCTCTCCTCTGACTATATTAACATTCTCTCCTCTGACTATAGTAACATTCTCTCCTCTGATTATAGTAACATTCTCTCCTCTGACTATAGTAACATTCTCTCCTCTGATTATAGTAACATTCTCTCCTCTGACTATAGTAACATTCTCTCCTCTGATTATAGTAACATTCTCTCCTCTGACTATAGTAACATTCTCTCCTCTGACTATATTAACATTCTCTCCTCTGATTATAGTAACATTCTCTCCTCTGATTATAGTAACATTCTCTCCTCTGACTATAGTAACATTCTCTCCTCTGAGTATAGTAACATTCTCTCCTCTGATTATAGTAACATTCTCTCCTCTGATTATAGTAACATTCTCTCCTCTGACCTATAGTAACATTCTCTCCTCTGATTATAGTAACATTCTCTCTCTCTCTCACTATAGTAACATTCTCTCCTCTTATTATAGTAACATTCTCTCCTCTGACTATAGTAACATTCTCTCCTCTGACTATAGTAACATTCTCTCCTCTGATTATAGTAACATTCTCTCCTCTGATTATAGTAACATTCTCTCCTCTGATTATAGTAACATTCTCTCCTCTGACTATAGTAACATTCTCTCCTCTGACTATAGTAACATTCTCTCCTCTGACTATAGTAACATTCTCTCCTCTGACTATAGTAACATTCTCTCCTCTGACTATATTAACATTCTCTCCTCTGACTATAGTAACATTCTCTCCTCTGATTATAGTAACATTCTCTCCTCTGACCATAGTAACATTCTCTCCTCTGATTATAGTAACATTCTCTCCTCTGACCTATAGTAACATTCTCTCCTCTGATTATAGTAACATTCTCTCCTCTGACTATAGTAAAATTCTCTCCTCTGACTATAGTAACATTCTCTCCTCTGATTATAGTAACATTCTCTCCTCTGATTATAGTAACATTCTCTCCTCTGACTATAGTAACATTCTCTCCTCTGATTATAGTAACATTCTCTCCTCTGATTATAGTAACATTCTCTCCTCTGATTATAGTAACATTCTCTCCTCTGACTATAGTAACATTCTCTCCTCTGATTATAGTAACATTCTCTCCTCTCACTATAGTAACATTCTCTCCTCTGACTATAGTAACATTCTCTCCTCTGACTATAGTAACATTCTCTCCTCTGACTATAGTAACATTCTCTCCTCTGACTATATTAACATTCTCTCCTCTGACTATAGTAACATTCTCTCCTCTGATTATAGTAACATTCTCTCCTCTGACTATAGTAACATTCTCTCCTCTGATTATAGTAACATTCTCTCCTCTGACTATAGTAACATTCTCTCCTCTGATTATAGTAACATTCTCTCCTCTGACTATAGTAACATTCTCTCCTCTGACTATATTAACATTCTCTCCTCTGATTATAGTAACATTCTCTCCTCTGATTATAGTAACATTCTCTCCTCTGACTATAGTAACATTCTCTCCTCTGATTATAGTAACATTCTCTCCTCTGATTATAGTAACATTCTCTCCTCTGATTATAGTAACATTCTCTCCTCTGACTATAGTAACATTCTCTCCTCTGATTATAGTAACATTCTCTCCTCTCACTATAGTAACATTCTCTCCTCTGATTATAGTAAAATTCTCTCCTCTGACTATAGTAACATTCTCTCCTCTGACTATAGTAACATTCTCTCCTCTGATTATAGTAACATTCTCTCCTCTGATTATAGTAACATTCTCTCCTCTGATTATAGTAACATTCTCTCCTCTGACTATAGTAACATTCTCTCCTCTGACTATAGTAACATTCTCTCCTCTGACTATAGTAACATTCTCTCCTCTGACTATAGTAACATTCTCTCCTCTGACTATATTAACATTCTCTCCTCTGACTATAGTAACATTCTCTCCTCTGATTATAGTAACATTCTCTCCTCTGACTATAGTAACATTCTCTCCTCTGATTATAGTAACATTCTCTCCTCTGACTATAGTAACATTCTCTCCTCTGATTATAGTAACATTCTCTCCTCTGACTATAGTAAAATTCTCTCCTCTGACTATAGTAACATTCTCTCCTCTGATTATAGTAACATTCTCTCCTCTGATTATAGTAACATTCTCTCCTCTGACTATAGTAACATTCTCTCCTCTGATTATAGTAACATTCTCTCCTCTGATTATAGTAACATTCTCTCCTCTGATTATAGTAACATTCTCTCCTCTGACTATAGTAACATTCTCTCCTCTGATTATAGTAACATTCTCTCCTCTCACTATAGTAACATTCTCTCCTCTGATTATAGTAAAATTCTCTCCTCTGACTATAGTAACATTCTCTCCTCTCACTATATTAACATTCTCTCCTCTGATTATAGTAACATTCTCTCCTCTGATTATAGTAACATTCTCTCCTCTGACTATAGTAACATTCTCTCCTCTGATTATAGTAACATTCTCTCCTCTGATTATAGTAACATTCTCTCCTCTGACTATAGTAACATTCTCTCCTCTGATTATAGTAACATTCTCTCCTCTGATTATAGTTACATTCTCTGCTCTGACCATAATTACAAATTTCTCCTCTGACTATAGTAACATTCTCTCCTCTGACTATAGTAACATTCTCTACTCTGACTATAGTAACATTCTCTCCTCTGACTATAGTAACATTCTCTCCTCTGACTATAGTAACATTCTCTCCTCTGACTATAGTAACATTCTCTCCTCTGATTATAGTAACATTCTTTCCTCTGACTATAGTAACATTCTCTCCTCTGACTATAGTAACATTCTCTCCTCTGATTATAGTAACATTCTCTCCTCTGGCCAAAGTAACATTCTCTCCTCTGACCATAGTTACAAATTTCTCGTCTGACTATAGTAACATTCTCTCCTCTGACTATAGTAACAATCTCTCCTCTGACTATAGTAACAATCTCTCCTCTGACTAAAGTAACATTCTCTCCTCTGACCATATTAAATTTCTATTCTCTGACTATAGTAACAGTCTCTGCTATTACTATAGTTACATTCTGTCATCTGACCATATTAACATTTTATTTTTTGACCATAGTAACACCGTCCCCTCTATCGTAACATTCTCTCCTCTGACCATATTGACATTCTGTTTTTTGACCATAGTAACATTCTCTCCTCTGACTATAGTAACATTCTCTCCTCTGACTATATTAATATTCTATTCTTCTGACCATAGTAACATTCTATTCTGACCATATTAACATTCTGTTATGACCATAGTAACATTCTCTCCTCTGACTATATTAATATTCTATTCTTTTGACCATAGTAACATTCTATTCTGACCATATTAACATTCTGTTCTGACCATAGTAACATTCTCTCCTCTGACTATATTAATATTCTATTCTTCTGACCATAGTAACATTCTATTCTGACCATGCTAACATTCTGTTCTGACCATAGTAACATTCTCTCCTCTGACTATATTAATATTCTATTCTTTTGACCATAGTAATATTCTATTCTGACCATAGTAACATTCTCTCCTCTGACTATAGTAACATTCTCTCCTCTGACTATATTAATATTCTATTCTTCTGACCATAGTAACATTCTATTCTGACCATATTAACATTCTGTTATGACCATAGTAACATTCTCTCCTCTGACTATATTAATATTCTATTCTTTTGACCATAGTAACATTCTATTCTGACCATATTAACATTCTGTTCTGACCATAGTAACATTCTCTCCTCTGACTATATTAATATTCTATTCTTCTGACCATAGTAACATTCTATTCTGACCATGCTAACATTCTGTTCTGACCATAGTAACATTCTCTCCTCTGACTATATTAATATTCTATTCTTTTGACCATAGTAATATTCTATTCTGACCATAGTAACATTCTCTCCTCTGACTATAGTAACATTCTCTCCTCTGACTATATTAATATTCTATTCTTCTGACCATAGTAACATTCTATTCTGACCATATTAACATTCTGTTATGACCATAGTAACATTCTCTCCTCTGACTATATTAATATTCTATTCTTTTGACCATAGTAACATTCTATTCTGACCATATTAACATTCTGTTCTGACCATAGTAACATTCTCTCCTCTGACTATATTAATATTCTATTCTTTTGACCATAGTAATATTCTATTCTGACCATATTAACATTCTGTTCTGACCATAGTAACATTCTCTCCTCTGACTATATTAATATTCTATTCTTTTGACCATAGTAACATTCTATTCTGACCATATTAACATTCTGTTCTGACCATAGTAACATTCTCTCCTCTGCAAAGTTTGATTGTCGACGCGTCAACATAGCATTAGAAATGTCAAAGTTATGAGTAGTTGGAGAACGTGCAATTCTTTGTAATTTTTTCCACATTGTTTAATAAAGTTAAATGCTTTAAAAATTATAAACGTTGGAAATATTTAAGTCTTAGCAATCATCCAGGGAACGAAGCTGACATTTCCAAGTCTGAGTGGAGTTGATAAAACTACGTCTGAAGGAGTAGATAGCGGATACCTGTAATTAGGAGGGCTTTAGATGAGTGAGTTTAAAATGAATCAACTCTCCTCTGGTACGAACTCACCAGACCTGTCCACAGTCCTTTAGACGCCCAGAGTCTGAGAGAGGATCAGGATTCCTGATCGTTCTTTCTCTGATCTAGTCGTAGCCTTGACTCTGACTTTCTGATCTCCCTGTTTTAGCTGTCTGACTTGTATTTTTTGAAAAATGATATGATAAATGAATGTTAAATTTATTATAATGTAACAATTTTCTCTAAGAAATCAATGACTAAACTGATGTATTTATCAGTGAGAGTTTGATGCTTCTCAATGGTTGATTGATCCTTCATATCATTAATTATTAAATAATGCCTCATCATTAACCCATTTAAATGTGTTTATTTCGCCATCATTAGTCCGGTAAAACAGTTTTAATGTGTTTTTTTTTCTCCTAAACCACAGAATGAGAACACATGCTGACATTCTTATTGATAATCAATACTTTGAGTGTGTCCAGGACTGATGAGGGCTGTAATGAGTATTGATTGATGATCAGATTGATCATTAATGCGATGTCTCTATTAAACCCATACAGGCTGATGCAAAGATGGTGATTAGAAGAGTTTAAACATTTTAATCTGACCAATCAGAGAGAGATTCTCCTGATGGAGCATTTTATCCAGGAGCGGAGTCAGAGGTAACTCTTAGATCTGATTGGACCCTCCAAATCCCTTAACTTAGTGATTGGCTGTTTGCCTTGTTGATCATAAATGTAGATCTGTAATTTAGGCTGTTGTTGTCTGTCATCAGTGAGCAAATCTGACCTACCTGTGATCTGATTTATCTCACTGTGTGTATGATTCAGTAATCAATATTTAATTATTAACTGTATGTTGGAGGTAGTTTCTGATATCAGGATGTTAATCAGCTGTGACTGGTTCTGTAATGTTTCTCTCAACTCCTCATCTCAGATAGACAAAGATATTGAATTAATATTCAACCATAGATGGAGGTAGTTTCTGATATCAGGATTTGAATCAGGTCTGAGAAGTTTAGAAAGTTCTCACTCTATAGAGACATTCTCAGTCTCACCTCTGCAGAATCAACAGATGTTTGTGGCCCCACACCCCGAGGCAGCACATTCCTGAGCACGCTCAGAGCTGTCATCCATGCAGTGCTGTGGCTCAGCGTGGCAGAAGGGACGGGTGAGCAGGGAGAACAGGGAGGGGTGGAAGGGGGACACAGGGTAGGCAGCCAAGCAAAAAGGGATCTAATAGAAACAGAGGGACTGCGCTGGGAGCAGGGAGCAGATGACAAGCTGCAAAAAGACAACCAAAACATCCAGAGACAACTGATACGACAAAGATATGACTGATGCGACCAAATAGATGACTATGACTAAAGAGATGACTGATATGACCAAAGATGAATGATATGAACAAAGATATTAAATATACAACCAAACAGACAGCTAATACCAACAGAGACAACTGATACGACCAAAAAGATGACTGATGTGAAAAAAGATGTGACTGAAATGACCAGAAAAATGAATGAAACAACTGTAGAGATAACTGATACGATTGAATCCTGGGAGAAGATGGTGATCATTTGCTCACAGTAAACCTGATGTCCTGTCCTGAACCTGATGTTTCAGGAGGATCCCTGGTGGTTCAGAAGGTGCTGTGGGTTCAGGCGGTGCCGTGGTGGTTCAGGAGGTGCCGTGGTGGTTCAGGAGATGCTGTGGTGGTTCAAGAGGTGCTGTGGTGGTTCAGGAGGTGCTGTGGTGGTTCAGGAAGTGCCGTGGAGGTTCAAGAGGTGCTGTGGTGGTCAAAAGGTGCCTAGCGGTTCAGGAGGTGCCGTGGTTCAAGAGGTGCGGTGGTGGTTCAGGCGGAGTTGTACTACTTCAGGAGGTGCCGTGGTGGTTCAGGAACTGCTGTGGTGGTTCGGGAGGTGCCATGGAGGTTCAGGAGGTGCCGTGGTGGTTCAAGAGGTGCCGTGGTGGTTCAAGAGGTGCTGTGGTGGTTCAGGAAGTGCCGTGGAGGTTCAGGAGATGCTGTGGTGGTTCAGGAGGTGCCTAGCGGTTTAGGAGGTGCCGTGGTTCAAGAGGTGCGGTGGTGGTTCAGGAAGTGCCATGGAGGTTCAGGAGGTGCCATGGTGGTTCAGGAGATACCTTGGAGGTTCAGGAGATGCTATGTTGGTTAAAGAGGTGTTGTGGTGGTTCAGGAGGTGCTGTGGTAATTAAAGAGGCACGATGGTGGTTCAGGAGGTGCCGTGGTGGTTCAGGAAATGCTGTAGTGGTTATAGAGGTGCTGTGGTGGTTCAGGAGGTGCCGTGGTGGTTCAGGAAGTGGTGTGGAGGTTCAAGAGTTGCTGTGGTGGTTCAAAAGTTGCCTACCGATTCAGGAGGTGCTGTAGTTGAAGAGGTGTGGTGTTGGTGGTTCAGGCAGTGTTGTACTACTTCAGGAGGTGCCTTGGTGGTTCAGGAGGTGCCATGGTGGTTCAGGAAGTGCCGTGGAGGTTCAAGAGGTGCTGTGGTGGTCAAAAGGTGCCTACAGTTCAGGAGGTGCCGTAGTTCAAGAGGTGCTGTGGTGGTTCAAGAGGTGCTGTGGTGGTTCAGGAAGTGGCGTGGAGGTTCAAGAGGTGCTGTGGTGGTCAAAGGGTGCCTAGCGGTTCAGGAGGTGCCGTAGTTCAAGAGGTGCTGTGGTGGTTCAAGAGGTGCTGTGGTGGTTCAGGAAGTGGCGTGGAGGTTCAAGAGGTGCTGTGGTGGTCAAAAGGTGCCTAACGGTTCAGGAGGTGCCATGATGCTTAAGGTCAAGGATGCAATGTTTTATAGGCATTAATGACATCATGCTTAAGGTCAAGGATGCAATGTTTTATAGGCATTAATGACATCATGCTTAAGGTCAAGGATGCAATGTTTTATAGGCATTAATGACATCATGCTTAAGGTCAAGGATGCAATGTTTTATGGGCATTAATGACATCATGCTTAAGGTCAAGGATGCAATGTTTTATAGGCATTAATGACATCATGCTTAAGGTCAAGGATGCAATGTTTCATAGGCATTAATGACATCATGCTTAAGGTCAAGGATGAAATGTTTTATAGGCATTAATGACATCATGCTTAAGGTCAAGGATGAAATGTTTTATAGGCATTAATGACATCATGCTTAAGGTCAAGGATGAAATGTTTTATAGGCATTAATGACATCCTGCTTAAAGTCAATCATGGAATGTTTATTTGGACTGAAATTATGTTGTCATCAAGGATGGAATGTTATTCAGAGATAAAATGACTGGAGTCCACCTGTGCTAAATTAACCTGATTGGACAGGTTTATAAAGGTTCACACCTCTCTATAGAAGGCCTCACAGCTGACGATAAGATCAGAGCAGGAACCAAGGTTCAAAGGTCAGTGGAGCTGCAAAGCTCAGAGGCAGGATTGTTGACAGGAACAGATCGGGACTACAGAAACATTTCTACTGCTCTGAAGGTTCAAAGAGCAGAGGTCAATGTTGTCTGAATATTTCTGTGAATGTGATTATTATTTTTTAGTTTTCATAAATTTGCACAAATGTCTAAAATTCTGTTTTCACCTCATCACTCTGGGGCACTGAGTGTAGATCAATGAGAATTAAAATGAATTTAATCAACTGTAGCTCCAGGATGACACAGAAAACTGAGAAAAGTGAAGGAGGTCAGAATATTTGAATGAGCTGGATGTTGTGTGGTTCTCTGTGTCTGCATGCTCCTGTAGTCAGACCATCTGAGTGAGCTGATAGTTAATCTGGATGAGCTGATAATCTCTACAAGGAGCTGAGGATGCTGCAGACACCTCTCACTGACTACACAGTTAAAGATACAGGAGCTTAGAGGAACCCTGACAGGACAGATTCACCTTTATCAGAATCACATTAACAACCAACACACAACTCAACTTTATTTATAGCATCTTTCATACATAAGACATGCCGCCCAACATGCTTCACAAGGAACAGATAGACAGCAAAGATCAATGAAACAAAATATAACAAAAGACAAAGGCGGACGGGAGAGAATAAAACAAAAAATCAAGTAGAGACACTCAAAAATTAAAAAGTCGGCAAAATACAAAACACTGTCAGTCCATGTTTACAGCTTTAGCCCATTTTTGCTGCTTCCTTTTGCAACTTGCCCATTTTTGACACTTTAGTCTCAGTTTTGCTTTTTTTCCATGTTGCTACTTTTACTCTGTTTTATGCTGTTTGCATTTTTTCCCCTTTTTGCCATCAAATGCAAATTTTCCCCCATTTTTTGCCACTCTTTGCTGCCAACCTTTCCAACCTTTTTGCCAATTTTAGTCACTTTCCACTCATTTTCAGTCATGTTTTTGCCAATTTTTTTCACCTGTAACTATTTTTTTGGTCACTTCTCACCCATTATGCCACTTTTCATACAAACTTTTTATACAATCTTTCTCTCTTTTCACCAGTTTTTCGCTACTTTTATCCTACTTTTTGCGGTTTGCATTTTTTCCCCTTTGTTGCCATTAAATGCCAATATGCCCCCATTTTTGACACTCTTGTGGCTGCTTTTTGCCCATTTTAGCCACTTTCCACTTATTTTTTGCCACTTTTTGACCATTTTGCCACTCCTCACCACATAGATTGTGGCTCTTGCAAAGATGTTTTTCTACAAATTGGCTCTGTGGTTGAGCAGGGTTGATTACACTGAAAAACCACTAAATGGTTGGAAATAAAAAATGTCAGTGCTGTGTTTAAAAAAGGTCTTTCTTTGGCGATGCTTTTTAGATTAAAGATGTACTTTTGACTTTATTAAAACGTGGATTAAAACTTAAATCTGGATCTAACAAATGTGAGCCTTATGGTGCTGTAAACCTTATGTTAGTTCAGACTCATAAAGACTCAGAGCTGAGACCTTTACAAGGCCACTTCTCTATAAACAGATGTTTGACTGGCCAACGAGGAGGAGGAGGGGCAGACCTTAAGTCACAGGAGAAGACCAGGCTGGAGGAGTCTGGCTGCTCTCATGAAGGTTTAAAAACTGAGGCTGATTCACATCAGGGACCAAGGTCTGGGTCTGAGTACACCTGACCCCCAGAGTCCAGTTCATTTAGTCAGTGTTAGCGTGAGCATACTGGTCTGGTCTGACTGGTGTTCTGAAGGATGATTCATGTGGAAAGTAGACCCTGATCATCTCCTGTCTCTTCTGAAACCCTGGTATCCTCTCAACAGGGGTCCATCTCCTCCTCGGAGCCGTAGGTAGATGAAGAAGTAGGAAGAGGGTCGATGTTGGAGTCTCTAGAATGATAAAAACTCCCACAGGAGCAGGACGGACTCTGTGGTCAACAAACTAATGTTGAGGTTGTCTCTTCCTTCTTCTGATTGGTGGATTAACAGCCAACAACAGTCCATCATCTATCTATCTTTATCAGAACAGAAATACCAACAGTCTCTCTTCATCATGGCTGTCCGTTGGTGGACACTTTAGAAAAAGTTGATGGAACTGGTGAGGAGAGACGGAGACCCAGCTGCGTGAGAAACCAGGTGTTTCCAGGAAGAGACCTCTGTACCTGGTCAGTGCAGTTCAGTTTAAACTAGTGTGGCTGAATCTGATATGTGAAAAATTCAAAATCCAGAGCCCAGCTGGTCCCTAGTTAGTGTTTAAGATCAGGAGGAGAGAATGTGGTCGGTTCTTTCAGACACGTCAGATTAAAGAGAAAATAAGAATAAAAATGAAACAGCAAACCCTGAGAGACAGCTCGAATTTTAGTGTTTCCACATTCAGATTAATAAAAGATAAAAGTGCAGAACACTGGGGATGTAACATTCCCTTTTCCTCTGTGTGACCCACTGGAAGCAACGTGAGAAATGAATGTTATTTCACCAGTTCTCTGTTCTTTTACCTTTTTAAAAAACATTCCTAACATAAAACAGCGAGAGGACTGATCCAGCCCAGTCATTGGTTGTTTTTAACCACCGGTTACTGCCACTTTTTAACCGCTTTTCTCCCTCATTAGGTCTTGAACTTGTCTGGTTTGGTTTGGTTTGGTTTGGTTTGTGAAGATAAGATCAAAAATGAACTCAAAGAGTCCCAGTGAATCGTGGGATATGTAGTTCCTTCACTAGTTAACATCATGTATACAGTCTTGTTCGTTTCCTCTGTTTATATCAGCTCTAGTTTATTTTTACCCCAGGTCATGTTTTATGGTCAGGAGTACTCAGGTAGCTGCCTGGTCTGGTTCCTGCATTTACAAACACTATATTGCCAAAAATATTCACTCACCTGCCTTGACTGGCATATTAACTTAAATGACATCCCATTCTTAATCCATAGGGTTTAATATGACGTTGGTCCTCCCTTTGCAGCTATAACAGCTTCAGCTCTTCTGGGAAGGCTTTCCACAAGGTTTAGGAGTGTGTTTAAGGGAATTTTTCACCATTCTTCCAGAAGCGCATTTGTGAGGTCACACACTGATGTTGGACCAGAAGGCCTGGCTCTCAGTCTCCGCTCTAATTCATCCCAAAGGTGTTCTATCAGGTTGAGGTCAAGACTCTGTGCAGGCCAGTCAAGTTGATCCACACCAAACTCTCTCCTCCATGTCTTTATGGACCTTGCTTTGTGCACTGGTGCACAGTCATGTTGGAACAGGAAGGGGCCATCCCCAAACTGTTCCCACAAAGTTGGGAGCATGGAATTGTCCAAAATCTCTTGGTATGCTGAAGCATTCAGAGTTCCTTTGACTGGAACTAAGGGGCCAAGCCCAGCTCCTGAAAAACAAGCCCACACCATAATCCCCCCACCAGCAAACTTTACACTTGGCACAATGCAGTCAGACAAGTACCGTTCTCCTGGCAACTGCCAAACCCAGACTGGTCCATCAGATTGCCAGATGGAGAAGTGTGATTGGTCACTCCAGAGAAGGCGTCTCCACTGCTCTAGAGTCCAGTGGCGGCGTGCTTTACACCACTGCATCCCACGCTTTGCATTGCACTTGGTGATGTATGGCTTGGATGCAGCTGTTGGGTCCATGGGAACCCATTCATGAAGCTCTCTACCACTGTTCTTGAGCTAATCTGAAGGCCACATAAAGTTTGGAGGTCTGTAGCCATTGACTCTGCAGAAAGTTGGCGACCTCTGCGCACTATGACCTCAGCATCCGCTGATCCCGCTCCGTTGTTTTACGTGGTCTACAGCTTGGTGGCTGAGTTGCTGTCGTTCCCAATGGCTTCCACTTTGTTATAATACCACTGACGGATGACTGTGGAATATTTAGGAGCCAGGAAATTTCACCACTGGACTTGTTGCACAGGTGGCATCCTATCACAGTACCACACTGGAATTCACTGAGCTCCTGAGAGCGAGCCATTCTTTCACTAATGTTTGTAGAAACAGTCTGCATGCCTAGGTGATGATTTTATACACCTGTGGACATGGAAGTGATTGGAACACCTGATTTCCATTATTTGGATGGGTGAGTGAATACTTTTGGCAATATAGTGCACCAATAAAGCATTTCCTCATAGCCCATTCAGGACCTGAACAAAGAATTAAGTCCATGAATCAGAGCTGTAGAGAGGAGGAGGGGTCGCCTCTCTGCTTTCATTCAGGTTTTAATGCTGTCTCCCTGTGGGTCCTCTTCTTTTTCAGCCCTGCTGTAGACCCCCAATACACTGTAGACCCTGTAGATCCCTCCCCCACTGTGACCCCCCTCCTCTGTATAGACCCCCCCCCACCCCCCATGTTGATTGTTTTACAGCTGTGTCACAAGAGTCTGACACCTCTGGGTCCAGGAATAGCTGTCCCTGATCAGAGGGGGGCTTTGTTTTTACCCATCATTCTCTCCTCTACATGTCGTTAACTCTGATTGGTTCATTTGTTTGATTTATAACATCAGTTATTGTTCTTCTGTAAGGAAGCCCTGCAGGGACAAATCACCATCCACACCCACGGTCAGGGGGGTCAAAGGTCACCGTCAGCTTTTGGACACCTAGCAGGATTTCTGTTTAGACCGGTCTGATGAAGACTGGGGATCCTGACTCAGTCATAGTCAGGATCTGTGTCTGTTAGAGGAAAAGATTTAGGACTACAGTCATTCTGTAGCAGGAAGTGTGTTTCTACCTGGTTCTGAGTACAGAGCTGACACAGTCTGTCCTCTCTAGGTATCCAGGTGTGTCTCTGTGATCAGATCACTAAGTCCATGGTCCAAGTCTTCCTCAGTTCCTCATCAGTCTCTGCTCTTAAATACTCTGCTACAGTGTACTGTCTGTTTAGAACAACACTGAAGTTTTTCTCTGAGTCCTTGTTCTGCATGTCCAAGAGTTAATTGTCTTTTTCTCTCTCTGTAATCTGATTGGTTGGGATGGTGTCAAGGCAGGCTCTCTCTGTAATCTGATTGGTTGGGATGGTGTCAGGGCAGGCTCTCTCTGTAATCTGATTGGTTGGGATGGTGTCAGGGCTGTCCTGAGGCCTGGTCCTGTAAGCTGAGCTGGGCCTCAGCATCAGCTGGCTGAGGGGGCTCTTCTCCAGGGTCTCCTCTTGGTAAACTAGAGCTTTGTGATGGTAGGAGCTGGGCTCACTGGTTTTAGGTGTTTGTAAAATTTGATGGCTCTTTTTTGGATGGGAATTAAAAGTGGAAATTGACCTAATTCTGCTCTCTCTCTCTCTCCCCCCAGATAAACATCTGCTCTGTGTCTGATGTAAATCAATAGTCTTTCTCTGTAATTAGTCAGAGCAGCAAAGATTCAGACAGCTCCAAACCGCCCTGAACGCCTCCTCCACGCTGAGGAAATCAACCTCAGGAGGAATTTAAAGAATGGAGGGATGAGATCTGACTGCTGGGAGGAAAACTCAGAGATGGATGGATGAGGACCAGAGGAGGACTAGAGATGGGAGCGAGAGAGGAGGAGAGTTTTTTAATCAAATAGACAGACATTACAACACTGAACAATAATCAAGCACAAAATGACAGATAATAACAATATAAATGAATTTACAACAAAAACACAATCATGTGTTTAATATCAGTGAAGAAGACAATTATCTAATCTATTAAAACAAACTAAACTTACAGACTATAGAGATCATCATCACCTCAAATCATATCACATTATTATTATTATTATTATCATTAATATCATTATTATTACTGTTATTATTATTATTATTATTATTATTATTATCATTAATGTCATTATTATTACTGTTATTTTTATTATTATTATTATCATTATTATTATTATTATTATTATTATTATTATTATTATTATCATCATTAATATCATTATTATTACTGTTATTATTATTATTAGTATTATTAATATCATTAATATCATTGTTATTATTGTTATTATTATTATTAGTATTATTAGTAGTATTAGTATTAATTTCATTTTTTAATTATTTCTTTATAATAATAATAATTATTATTATTATTATTATTATTATTATTATTATTGTGATTTATATTGAATATGTGAAGATCTGCGCATCTGCGTGTGGGTTTCATTGCAAGGTCATTCCTGACAATAGACCTGACTTGTCATTACAAGGTCAATTCCAAGTCCAGGCTGAAGCAGCATGTAGCTGGACAATGACATGGTGAAATGGTTAAGAAACACTGTACTTGACAGGAGACTTTATTCATGTGTTTTAGTCATATGTGGCCTGATTAGCTGATGCTGATCACCTGGCACCTGAACCTCAGCTGTCTTCTTGATATACCTGGTGGTGTTGGCCCTCCCTTTGATAAAGAGTCCTTTGATTGAATTTTATACAGACATGCAGTTACTGTCAAGGTCTTGATGAGAGCAGGTAGAGACGAGATGAATTTTATCATTTCCAGCTCCGTTTGAACACATTAAAAAATTTAATTGAGAAAGGATTGTGGGTTCTTATTTTGATTGACATCACCAAAGTCAAGATAACACACAAACACATACGCACACGTGCTTTGCGCGCTAACACACACACAAATGAACAATCTCTCCCATTCACTTCATATGGGATATATGTGTGGCTATGGGGGGCTGTATGTGGATGAGAAGCCACCCACAGTGTCCCACCATCCTGTTAAAGCATTGTTTAAATGGGCTGCTTTATTGGAACAGCTCTATGTGTGTGCGTGATCAGAGCTCATTGAGGGCTGTATGTGTGTTAATCAGTGATGACATCATCATCAGTGATCATAGAGAGCAGTTACACCTGTGAGGACAGAGAGCAGTTTTGGTTGATTTTGCTTATGAACACAGTCTCTCCTCTCCGTGTGCGAACTCCGTACATGCTATCATCAAACGGATTTCAGCGTGAGCATCTGCAGGCTTGGAACTAACAGTGATGTTATTTTGGTGTTGATTGTGTGAGAAATGAGGCCAGGGGGGCGAGCTAAAAATTAGCATCTTTCTGGGTCTGAAGACCAAAATCTCAGATTCTGTGACATTGCAGCAGATGAGAGAGATGTCGCCATACTTTGGACAGTTGGTCCTCTCACACCAAAAGTGTGCATGATATGGCTTTGGTTCTTGGTTTGACAGTAGCGGGACAAGATTTCCTACGTTTTGATATCAATTTTATGTGTGTGGTGTTAGATTTGTGGCCGTAGTCACTAGTTGTTTGCAAAATTCTCAGTTGATTTGTCGGCTCTACCAGCCTCTGGGTGATGACATCACCCACTCAAGCAGGGCAATTTTTAAGCTTTTCCAATCAACGCACAGGAATTTTGAAGACTTGCCTATTGAAAACTGTAAACCCCATAGTCATACCAAAGACATTCCTGAAGACAGGACAAAAATACCAGCGTTTTAAAGTTTGAATGATCTCTGTAGGTAAAAGTACGGTGAAGCAGTAAGGGTGGTAAAAAACCCTGTTTTTGTGGTTTCATTGTCCCTCTCCCCATTCATTTCTAATGGGCCTTTTTTCACAGTTTTCTGTGAATAACTTTGCGAAAAATTTGCAAATCTCTTAGAAAAGTCATAGCACACTGATCGGGAACAAATCATTCGTTTTGATGTATAATTTGCAGGGATTTTCTCAAAGCCCTAAGAGTAGCTTGCCAAAATTTTGTCCGGAAGATGAAGAGAGAAAGAAATGCGCAGAAGAACAATAGGTTGCTTGTGTTGTTGCCCCGAGCCCCTAATAATATATATGTGTGTATATATATATATATATATATATATATATATATGCAGTCTGTCCCAGACCTCTGTCTGCTGGGGTCCAGTCTGACACCTGAAGATTCCTTTAGGATCCACCATGAACCTCATCCTACCTGGACCCAGTGTCTGTGCCTCCTTATTCTGACCCCAGTCAGAGGATTTCAGGGTTTAAGGTTCTCTTTAGAGACGTTACCATCATACAAAGAAAAACCCAACTGGAGATTAGTCCATGCTTCTGTAGTTGTTATCAGGTATCTGTAAAGTCTAGGACTCTGCAGACCCATAAGCCCTGTAGATCCATGTTACCCTCTTCTATTTTGAACACAGACTTGTTTAACTGTTGGGCTATTTTTAGGACAGGAATGTTGGACAGCTACACAAACACTCTGAGATCAGGGAGTCTGAGGGACAGTGAGTCCAGAATGGAGGTCTAAAAGAGGTCTACAGAAGAGTTGAGATCCTCCATGTTAGAGTCTAAACTGAGGTCCAAAGAAGAGTTCAGACCCCATGTCTGTCTCTGACCCTTTATTTCCTACTCGCTTCTGTCTGAAGCTTTAAAGTTCACCCTCTCACTGACAGCATCCTCTCCTCCGCTCCGTTGTCGTGGCGATGATCTCGTAAGCTCCTCATTAGTCGTCCATATTTAAACGTGAACATATGCTGCTGCTCTCTTATTTACATTCTTCACAGTGAACATGAGCATCATTAGCATAGCAGCCGACCACAGAAGACAGAGACGACATCCTCCCTCTGTCTACAGAAACATCCACCACTGCATTATCAGCTGATTTAGAAAACATGGAGGAAAAACATGCATACAGGGGCAATTATAGTACTGACCACATGGATGGTCGCTGTTAATGATTTCATAAATCAGTCACAGTTGATTTAATTTGGCTTTTTAGACAAACAAAAATCACAACAAACCACTTAATGTCAAAGTGAAAACAGATTCCTACAAAGTAATGTCAGTTCAATAAAAATCTGTAATCTAAAATCAGTGACTGCATAAATATTCCTCCTTCTAGTCAGTATTTAGTAGAGCCCCCTTTGTCTGCAGTCTCAGCTCTGAGTCTGTGTGGATGGGTCTCAGTCAGGATTCAACATCTGGATAAACTGCTCAAGCTCTGTCAGGTTGATCAGGGACCAGGTGTGAACAGCTCTTTTCAAGTCCAGACACTAATTCTCTATTGGATTGGGGTCTGGGCTTTGACCGTGGTCCCCCACATGCCTTTTGGTGAACTCTAGTCCAGACTGAATCTGAGTTTTCTTCAACAGTGTCTTTCTCTTTGCCACTCTCCCATAAAGCTCTGACTGGTGAAGAACCTGGCCAACAGTTGTTGTCTGCAGAGTCTCTCCCATCTCAGCTGCTGAAGCTTGGAACTCCTTCAGAGTAGTCATAGGTGTCTTGGTGTCCTCTCTCACTAGTCTCCTTCTTGCACGCTCACTCAGTTTGTAAGGACGGTCTGATCTAGGCAGATTTACACATGTGACATATTCCTTCATTTCTTCAGGATGGATCTAACTGAACTCTGGGTGATGTTCAGAGACTTGGAGATGTTTTTGTCTCCACCCCCTGACTTAGACTTTTCAATAACCTCTTCCCTGAGTCGTTTGGCATGTTCCTGTGACTTCACAGTGTAATGGTAGTCAGGAATATTGATGAAGCAGTGACTGGACCTTTCAGACACAGGTGTCTTTATACTACAATCACTGAGACACACTCGTTGCTTTCAGGTCTGATCAGTCTAAGACTGACCAGAGGGGTCACTGAAACATGTGGATGGTAGACTGAGAATGTATCCATCTCTACAGGAACCTCTACAGTACTGAGAGAATTCTCTAGGATATTTCCTGCTCTGCTCTCTCATCAACTCACCCAGACTTCATAGAAATCCTCCAGGAGGTTAAAGAGGAGGTAAAGATAGAGAAAACGTCACCTGTTCAGACTCAGTTTATGTCTAAAGTCAGAGAGTTCTCTCTGATTGGATGAACGAGGAGACCATCTATCCCAGTGACACATCAGCAGAGCGACCATCACTGTCTCTGTCACAGTAAAAGCCTGCTGTCTTCAGTTGGACATCCCCCTCCCTCCTCTCTCTCACCCCTCGGACCTCTTTCCTCTTTTCATCTCTAGTTCCTCTCTGTCTCCATTTATGTGAACCCCTGACCCCCATCTACCCTGCAGGTCTCCTCTCTTTCATCCCTCTCCAATTATCCTCAGCCTCCCCCATCTCTCCCCTGTCTCCCCCCCCGTCTGGTCCAGCAGCAGCAAACAGACAGAGGGAGTTCTGCCCAAAACTTTAATGGGGAGGATGGGGGGAGGGAGGTAGAGGAGGGGGAGGAGGAGAGGGCGGGAAGTGGAGAAGGGAGATGAAGGTGAGGAGGTTGGAGGAAGGTGAGGAGGGTGAGGGAGGTGGAGGAAGGTAGAGGACAGTGAGGAGGGTGGAGTAAGGTGGCAGAGGTAGAAGAAGATGAGGAGGGTAGAGGAAGGGGGAGGAGGGTGTGAGGCGTACAGAAGGGGGGGCGAGGAGGGGGGAGGAAGGAAGATGAAGGGAGGAGGGTGAAGGTAAGGAGGGTTAGGAAGATAGAGGATGGGGAGGAAGGTGAGGAGGTAGAGGAGGGTGGAAGGGGGAAGAGGAGTAGGAGGGTGATGGAGGTAGAAGAGGGTGAGGAGGGTGGAAGAAGAAAGACGATCATGGAGGAGGTGTAGTAGAGGGAGAAGGGTGGAGGAAGAGGGAGTGGGGAGAATGGAGGTAGAAGAGGGGGAGGAAGGGGCAGGGGGTTGAGGAGGTAGAAGAGGGAAAGGAAGGTTAAGGAAGGTATAGGAGAGGAAGGTGAGGAGGGTGCAGGAAAATGAGGATAATGAGGGAGGAAGAGAAGGTTTTAGGAGGATGAGGAGGGTAGAGGAAGGGTGAGGAGGGGTAGGTGGGTGGAGGACAGTAGAGGGAGGAAAGAGGGTGGTGAGGGTAAGGAGGTTTAGGGAGGAAGAGGTGTGGAAGGAAGGTCATAAGGCAGAGGAAGGTGGAGGTCCATCATGGTGCTGTTTGGTATGGTCCACTACAGAACTTTTTGGAATGGTACTTCATGGTACTGTTTGGAATGGTACTTCATGGTGCTGTTTGGAATGGTACTTCATGGTACTATTTGGTATTGTTCATCATGGTACTGTTTGGAATGGTCCATCATGGTACTGTTTGGTGTGCTCCTTCATGGTGCTGTTTGGTATGGTCAATCATGGTACTGTTTGGTGTGCTTCTTCATGGTGCTGTTTGGTATGGTCCATCATTGAACTGTTTGGTATGGTCCATCATTTAGTGGTTGGTATAGTCCATTGTGGTACTTTTTGGTATGGTCCATCATAGTGCTGTTTAGAATGGTACTTCATGGTACTGTTTGAAATGGTACTTCATGGTGCTGTTTAGTATGCTTCGTCATGGTGGTTTTGGTATGGTCCATCATGGTGGTGTTTGGTGTGCTCCATCATGGTACTGTTTGGTGTGCTCCTTCATGGTGCTGTATGGTATGGTCCATCATGGTACTGTTTGGAATGGTACTTCATGGTGCTGTTTGAAATGGTACTTCATGGTGCTGTTTAGTATGCTTTGTCATGGTGGTGTTTGGTATGGTCCATACCATTGGTATGGTATGGTCCACAACAGAACTTTTTGGAATGGTACTTCATGGTGCTGTTTGGAATTGTACTTCATGGTGCTGTTTGGTATTGTCCATCATGGTACTGTTTGGTGTGCTCCTTCATGGTGCTGTTTGGTATGGTCAATCATGGTACTGTTTGGTATGGTCCATAATTGTACTGTTTGGTATGGTCCATCATGGTACTTTTTGGAATAGTACTTCATGGTATTGTTTGAAATGGTACTTCATGGTATTGTTTGAAATGGTACCTCATGGTACTGTTTGGAACAGTACTTCATGGTGCTGTTTATTATGCTTCGTCATGGTGGTGTTTGGTATGGTCCATCATGGTGCTGTTTGGTATGGTCCATCATGGTACTGTTTGGTGTGCTCCTTCATGGTGGTGTTTGGTATGGTCCATCATGGTACTGTTTGGTACGGTCCATTATGGAACTGTTTGGTTTGGTCCATTATGATATTGTTAAACCATTAAAATGAAACAGGTTGATTTTTAGGATTCCAGACCAACTCGCCCAACAGCAGAGAAATAATCTTAATGATGGCAAACTTTTCAAGATTCTTGTCCTGAGTCAGCCCCAGTAGTCTTCATATCAGACAAATCAGGTTCAAAATCATTCTCAAATCAAGAGGAGTCTCCAGACCCACATAAGGAAACCAGAACCAATACCTAAACCTTAACATGTGAGGAAAGACGTGAGCACACTGTTTTGGACTTTTTCTATTCACCTGCTTTATTAATGTGTCCTTTTTCCCCTGAAATACCACAGAATAGCTCCGTAAACATTCCCAGCATGCCGATCACTGTTTACACAGACCCCCCCACCCCCAAACACACATACAGCAGCTACACACACACAAAGACACACAGGAGTGTATTATCAGAGTGAGCCCTGAGGGCTGGCATGTCTGAACAGAGCAGGTAAGAGTCCCACCAACATAGAGACCCAGCACATCAACAGACACCAGCATTTTTTACCTTTTTAAGAGTAAAACATGTAAAGGTAATAAAAAATAAAATACTAAAAACTGGAAAATCAATGATAGATGTTAACGAGGGAATACTAGAAAACTGGAAAATCAGTCATAGATGAGACAGGTCTTTATTTGAGACAGGCTTGGATATGGGACAGGCTTTTATTTTGGGCAGGCTTGGATATGAGACTGTTCTTTTGGTTAACATGTCTGGATATGAAACAGGTCTTTTTTACAGGCTTGAATATGAGACAGGCTTTCATTTGGGACAGGCTTGGATATGAGGCAGGCTTTCATTTGGGACAGGCTTGGATATTAGACAGGCTTTTATTTGTGATAGACTTGGATTTGAGACTGTTTTTATGTTCAACAGGTTTGGATATGAAATTGGTCTTTTTTTTACAGGCTTGAATATTAAACAGGCTTTTATTTGGGACAGACTTGGATATGAGTCATTTCTCCATGAGTCCACGTCACATAAAGAGTTCTGAAATATGATGAAATTTAGGTATTGATCAAGTTCCTAAACTTTTTAATAACAGTTCTTTCACATATAACTCTGATTAATGATTGAGGAAACCATGATTTTGTCTCTTCTCTTTAGTTGCTCCTCATCCTGTTTTGTATCTCCTCATCCTCTCCTCCTCGTCCTCTTCAGTCTCTCTCTTTGTTCATCAGCTGTTAGTCTTTTACATTTGAACAGAATCAAACCTCACCATGAGAGCTGCTCTGTCTGGTTCAGTGTTGAATATGAATGAAGCCCTGCAGAGGCTCTGTTCTTCTGTTAGCTCTTCTTTAGCCTCTCTGTTAGCCTCTGTGTTATCCTGCAGGCTAAGTTAACCCCTGATGTTCCTTTCAGACTGATCTCTTGTCATTAATGCTCTCTCTCTCTCCCTCCCTCCCTCCCTCCCTACAGTGTATTTCTGTTTCCATCTGTTCATCTCTGGCCTTTATCTCCTCTCCTGGTCTCTCTCTGGTCAGATAAACATTTTAATGATCAGGTTTGTTTGCAGAGGAACAGAATCAAGCAAAGAGGCCAAAATGTCTCTATATGGTAATATAAAACAACATTTAGATAGCCAGTGATGAACAGGGAGACATGAGGATAGTAAAGAAATAACAGTGAACCAGAGACGATCCCTGCTACAAAAACCAGCATGGTGACCAGCCCAGCTCCACTCAGCCAGCCTCTGTTTATTATCCTGGAGGACTCAGGATGTTTGACGGCCAGGACCCTGCTGCCATACATTTATAGTGAAATAGACATTCTGGTTTAGATCAAACCTACTGTGGTTATCAAACAGATGAGGAATTATCAACTATTTAACATTTTATTAAAACTATCTTGGTGGTGGATGTCAGTGTAAATGGACCTCGTGGTTTTTAACTGCGCAGCTGTCCTTTAGAGGGCTCTTTATCAGGTTTTACCCACTCAGAGAGCACCAAAGAGGGCTCAGTGTCAAATTACACCCACTTAGATGGCACCCTGGGCACCACTTTGTCTGTTTTTGTCAACCTGGATGGCAGCAAACAGGGCATTCGTCATATTTATACGCTTCGATGTCACCCTAGATGGCTCTTTGTCAAATTTTACTAGGTTTAAGGGCCAGTAGAGGGCAGGTTCTATTATGCCATAAGAGGACATCCTGCAGGGACATTTCCCTCCTTAGATGAATCTACGAGGGCACTTCTGTTGCATTTTCTCAAACAGTAGGGCACCTGGAGGGCCGATTGCCCCACTGCCCCCCTTTTAATCCACCAGTGACTGTGTCTGTCTTGGGTGTGTGTTTCTGTGTCTATCTGAGCGCTCCGGTGTGTTTGTTGTCATCGTGTGTCAGATATTTTCAGAGGTGTGAAGTCCGAGACTTAAAGTGTTATGGTGAAGGTGACACCAGGAGCCAGAAGGACCAGGATCAGGAGTCTGTCTGCGGCCTGGGTGGTCTGATGGTTAGGAGAAGAAACAGAAGAATTCAGCAGCCTAGCAATACTTTAATATCACTGTTTAATTCATCAATTACTGATATCACAGCTAAATCTGAAACTGTCCTGATCTCTATATCAATAGTCATTTTCATAATTCATATTCAAATGTTTTTGACCACTTCAATTCTCTGTCTAGAACATCACAGAGATGTTAAGACAAGACAAAGATATGTGTTTGACAAAAGCAATCATCCATTGGCTGGTAGCTCTACCTCTGCCCAGCAGCGGGTAGCTCTACCTCTGCCCATTGGCTGGTAGCTCTACCTCTATCCAGTTGCTGGTAGCTCTAACACTATCCATTGGCTGGTAGCTCTACCTCTGCCCAGCAGCAGGTAGCTCTACCACCCTCCAGTGGCGGGTAGCTCTACCTCTATCCATTGGCTGGTAGCTCTACCTCTGCCCAGCAGCTGGTAGCTCTACCACCCTCCAGTGGCTGGTAACTTTACCTCTATTCGGCGGCAGGTAACTCTACCAACCTCCAGTGGCTGGAAGCTCTACCACCCTCCAGTGGCTGGTACCTTTACCTCTATTCGGCAGCAGGTAACTCTACCACCCTCCAGTGGTGGGTAGCTCTACCGCTACCCATTGGCTGGTAGTTCTACCTCTATCCAGTTGCTGGTCGCTCTAACACTATCCATTGGCTGGTAGCTCTACCTCTGCCCAGCAGCGGGTAGCTCTACCACCCTCCAGTGGCGGGTGGCTCTATCTCTATCCATTGGCTGGTAGCTCTACCTCTGCCCAGCAGCGGGTAGCTCTACCACCCTCCAGTGGCTGGTACCTTTACCTCTATTCGGTGGCAGGTAACTCTACCAACCTCCAGTGGCTGGAAGCTCTACCACCCTCCAATGGCTGGTAGCTTTACTACCTCTAGCAGTTGGTAGCTCTACCAACCTCCAGTGACTGGTAGCTCTACCCCTATCCAGTGGCTGGTAGCTCTACCTCTATCCAGTGGCTGGTAGCTCTACCTCTGCCCAGCAGCAGGTAGCTCTACCCCTATCCAGTGGCTGGTAGCTCTACCTCTATCCATTGGCTGGTAGCTCTACCTCTGCCCAGCAGTTGGTAGCTCTACCACCCTCCAGTGGCTGGTAACTTTACCTCTATTCGGCGGCAGGTAACTCTACCAACCTCCAGTGGCTGGAAGCTCTACCACCCTCCAGTGGCTGGTACCTTTACCTCTATTCGGCAGCAGGTAACTCTACCACCCTCCAGTGGTGGGTAGCTCTACCGCTACCCATTGGCTGGTAGTTCTACCTCTATCCAGTTGCTGGTCGCTCTAACACTATCCATTGGCTGGTAGCTCTACCTCTGCCCAGCAGCGGGTAGCTCTACCACCCTCCAGTGGCAGGTGGCTCTATCTCTATCCATTGGCTGGTAGCTCTACCTCTGCCCAGCAGCGGGTAGCTCTACCACCCTCCAGTGGCTGGTACCTTTACCTCTATTCGGTGGCAGGTAACTCTACCAACCTCCAGTGGCTGGAAGCTCTACCACCCTCCAATGGCTGGTAGCTTTACTACCTCTAGCAGTTGGTAGCTCTACCAACCTCCAGTGACTGGTAGCTCTACCCCTATCCAGTGGCTGGTAGCTCTACCTCTATCCAGTGGCTGGTAGCTCTACCTCTGCCCAGCAGCAGGTAGCTCTACCCCTATCCAGTGGCTGGTAGCTCTACCTCTATCCATTGGCTGGTAGCTCTACCTCTGCCCAGCAGTTGGTAGCTCTACCACCCTCCAGTGGCTGGTACCTTTACCTCTATTCGGCAGCAGGTAACTCTACCACCATCCAGTGGTGGGTAGCTCTACTGCTACCCATTGGCTTGTAGTTCTACCTCTATCAAGTGGCTGGTAGCTCTAACACTATCCATTGGCTGGTAGCTCTACCTCTGCCCAGCAGCAGGTAGCTCTACCACCCTCCAGTGGTGGGTATCTCTATCTCTATCCATTGGCTGGTAGCTCTACCTCTGCCCAGCAGTGGGTGGCTCTACCACCCTCCAGTGGCTGGTACCTTTACCTCTATTCGATGGCAGGTAAATCTACCAACCTCCAGTGGCTGGAAGCTCTACCACCCTCCAATGGCTGGTAGCTTTACCACCTCCAGCAGTTGGTAGCTCTACCACCCTCCAGTGGCTGGTAGCTCTACCAACTTCCAGTGACTGGTAGCTCTACCCCTATCCAGTGGCTGGTAGCTCTACCTCTATCCAGTGGCTGGTAGCTCTACCTCTATCCAGCGACTGGTAGCTCTACCTCTATCCAGTGACTGGTAGCTCTACCTCTATCCAGTGGCTGGTATCTCTACCCCTATCCAGTGGCTGGTATCTCCACCCCTATCCAGTGGCTGGTAGCTCTACCTCTCTCCAGTGGCTGGTAGCTCTACCTCTATCCAGCGACTGGTAGCATTACCTCCATCCAGCGGCTGGTAGTTCTACCACCCTGCATTGGTTGATAGCTCTACTGCCATCCAGTGGATGGTAGATCTAACACAATCCATTGGACTGTATCCCTACATCCATCCATCTATTGGCCAGTAGGTCTGCCACCATCCAGTGGTTTGGTAGCTCAACTGCTCTATCCAGTTTCTAAACAATCTACCTCAATCCAGTGACAGGTAGCTCTACATCCATCTAGTGGTTTCTAACTCTACCTTTATCCAGTTACTGGTAGTTCTTTAGCCATCCAGTAGCTGGTAACTCTATCTCAGCCCAGTAACTGGTAGCTCTACATCCATCCAGTGGTTGGTAGCTCTACCTCTATCCAGTAACATGTAGCTCTACATCCATATAGTGATTTGTAACTCTACCTCTATCCACTTGCTGTTAGCTCTTTGGTCATCCAGTAACTGGTAGCTCTACATCCATATAGTGATTTGTAACTCTACCTTTATCCAGTAAATGGTAGTTCTTTAGCCATCCAGTAGCTGGTAGCTTTACCTCAGTCCAGTGACATGTAGCTCTATGACCACAACCACATTTAATTAACACAACCACACAATAACTTTAGCTCAGTTAGGACTACTTTTTAAGCAGCTCACATGATGTGTGGTTATAACTATTTTTTCTTTATTAGGAGTTAAAAATTTGAACTTACTGCTGTCATTCATAAAATCCCTCTGCCCTTCCATACGCTTACATTGAAAGCATCAAGCAGGATGGGCACATAAAAGCCTGGGGCTGGAAGAGAGGCAGCCAAAAACTTAGAGCAGAGCAGGCCTCATGACAACAGAATGGCATTCATGAAGTCAGAGGCAGGATAAAGGAGGAGCTGGGGTGGAGGAGAGTTGGAAGAAGCAGGCTGCAGAGGGAGTTTAAACAGTTTAAACATGGCAGCATGAGTGCGATTTGCCAATAGTGTGATTTGAAGAATCAGCTTGCCATCAGCTGAGGGCTTGTGTGAGATCAGCTGATCTCAGTTATAAGGCAGCGGCTGACTCCATGCATGGCCTGCCTTGATTTACTGGTGTTACTGTAACCATAGAACAGCTGATGAGCCTGCAGCATGTGTTAAAGAACCAGTTTACTATTGAGATGGAACAGAGACAAACCAGGCCTGCAGACAGACAGACAGACAGGTGCAGACTGGAGAGGTCAGGTTACAGACCACAGAGATGTAAAAATAACCAGAGAAAGTACAGGGGGAGGATGAGTGACAAGAGAGAGAGAGAGAGAGGACCAAACACTTAAAGACACAGACATCTCCTGTTTTGTCTTTATCTGTTTCTCAACAACTCAACTCATCTGCAACACTGCTTAACTGCAATTTCCCCCTGATGTCTGCACTGCACTACACAGTCCCAAGGGTTTGCACCGACTGAAGGTGAGCGACCTCGCCCACTTGAAGCGTGTCCAGAGCGCTGCACCGCAAAACGCAGCCCTGATCAGAGGGCAGAGATCACGGGAGAACTGTGAGTTCAGGCAGGAATAGTTTGTCATCAGTGGATAATTTTACCTTTTTGAGTAAATTTATCATCCATTCCACCATGAGTCCATGATATTATTACCTCCGCCATGGGTGAGTTCATCAGGAAGTTAAAAAGTTAAAGTTTGCTTAAAGGATGTGTGGTTTTATGTAACTTTTTTGGCTAACCTCAAAGTCAGCCTTTTCTTGTCAGTGGTGCTGTTGAAGCTCTGTGACCCACTGACCTCCTGGTGCAGCTCTTGCTGCAGGATGAGGCGTAATGTTGTTATATTTATGATTTTCGATCTACAGTCCATGCATTGTGTTGTATTTTGAAAGTATCACATACCAGGCCAGGCTGGAATGCAGGCAGTGGAACTGCTCTGATTAACTCACAGATCACTGCTGAATGTGGAAATTGTGGGTTAGTCTGTTTATAGGTCAGAGACCATGATAATCATGGGTACTGGTGTTTTATCCAATAGAAATCCTCACTGATAAAGAGAACATTAATGATTAATTCTAACCATATGTCAGCCATTCTCAGCCCAGAACACCATCCTAACAGAACCTGCTAACGTCACCCAGACCAGATCCAGGGTAAACAGGAAGTCAGCGTTCTCTAAAGAGCTCCAAAAAGGGACAGTTTCCTTCAGACAGTACCGACCAATGAAAATGCAGCATTTAGCTCTGGGCTCCAGGTGAGGGACTTCTTCCCTCAGACAGTACTGGCCAATAAAAACGCAGCATTTAGCTCTGGGCTCCAGGTGAGGGACTACTTCCTTCAGACAGTACCGGCCAATGAAGACCCAGCATTTAGCTCTGGGCTTCAGGAGAGGGACTACTTTCTTCAGACGGCACCGGCCAATGAAGACCCAGCATTTATCATCTTTTCTGGCCAGTGATAGGAATGACAGCGTTAAAATAAACGGCTTTTCTAACAAATGTTATTTTTTTCAGTAACGGGTAATGTAATTAATTACTATCTTCATCGTTACAACGCAGAATTACTGTTACCGAGAATTAAATGGGGCTTTAGTTGCATTCAAGAAACCACTCAGTCCAGCTCTGTCCTCTGCCATGTATCCAGTACGGGCCTGAAACTCCAAACTCACTCCTCTGGTGTTAATGTCTCCATGTATAAATGTCTGTATGTATAAATCTTTGCATGTATAGATCTCTGCATGTTTCTCTGCATGTATAATTCTCTGCATGTATAAATATTTTCACATATAGATGTCTGCATGTAGAAATGTCTGTATGTATAAATCTCTGCATGTTTCTCTGCATGTATAAATGTATGTATAGATGTCTATAAATATCTGCATGTTTCTCTGCATCTATAAATGTCGTATAAATCTCTGCATGTTTCTCTGTATGTATAAATCTCTGCATGTTTCTCTGCATGTATAAATCTCTGCATGTTTCTCTGCATGTATAAATCTCTGCATGTTTCTCTGCATGTATAAATCTCTGCATGTTTCTCTGCATGTATAAATCTCTGCATGTTTCTCTGCATGTATAAATCCCTGCATGTTTCTCTGCATGTATAAATCTCTGCATGTTTCTCTGCATGTATAAATCTCTGCATGTTTCTCTGCATGTATAAATCTCTGCATGTTTCTCTGCATGTATAAATCTTTGCATGTTCAGCCATAAATCTTGTCTCTGTCCTCTTCCAGCCCCTGTCTTTCTGTCGTTTCTCTGATGTGGGTTCAGAAATCTCAAACATGCAGCTGCAGCTTCACTCAAATATGCATCAAACTTCATCACTCTAAACTTAATCATTTCCATTTATCCCATAAATTCCTGAGCATGCACAGTATGAAGCCTGTCCGTCTTCTTATTGGATGGCTTAAACAGAGCACTGAAAAAAGAACAGAGGAGACATTAAATTCATATTTACATAGAAAGACATTTACCATCTCTGTTCCCTTTAAAAGGTTCTGGTTGAACCTTAAATGAAGGTCAAATGTTTGTTTGTTTGTTTTTCTGTAGACAGGAATATCCTCCAGTCTCATCCTGAGAACATCAGACTGGATTTAGATCCTGACTCAGATTTGATGATGGTTCCCAGTGGAAATGTCAGTGTCATGGTGGTCTAACTGGGGTGAAAACAGTCTGATTTATCCTAAAAGTCTCTGTCTGCTCACACCATGAAACTATAATTATTACCTGGGTCGTCTCTGTAATTACAGCCTCTGCCATCACTGTTACAGTAATGTGTTCTAATTGTAGTGGTGGGATTCTCCTGCTTGGTTCTCCTCCGTGAACAGTTTAATCCAGAGTTTATTAAATCTTAGTTCACCTGCAGACAGGGAGACCTTCACTTCAACCCTCTAGATGAGTTTCTATCCTACAGAAACAGTGTTTGATTAAGGTCAAACTTTTAATCATGGAGGAGCACCTGTAAGAACAGAGGGTCTGGTTTTCACATGTAGACTCCAGTCAGTCTTTCATGAGTTTTACACTGAGGAGAGTCTTCATTTCTCCACTCTGATAAAGTCCAGATCAGTGGAAGGCTGCAGTGATGGTTCTCCTTCTAGAACTTTGTCCCATCTCCTCCAGGATCTCTGGAGCTCAGTCAGAGTTACCATCAGGTTCTTGGTCTCCTCTCTCATTAAGGTCCTTCTCCCCTGATGGTGACCAGCCCTAGAAGAGTCCCGGTGGTCCAAACTTCTTCATGTGAGAATTCTGGAGGCCACTGTTCTCTTTGAACCTTCAGAGCAGCAGAAATTTCTGTAACCTTCCCCAGATCTGTTCCTGTCAACAATCCTGTCTCTGAGCTCTGCAGCTCCTCTGACCTTTGACCCTTGGTTTCTGCTCTGATATCATTGTCAGCTGTGAGGCCTTCTATAGAGAGGGGTGAGCCTTTAGATTCCTGTCCAAAATTTAGCACAGGTGGACTCCAGTCAAGGTGTAGAAACATCTCAGCAAAGATCAGAGACATGGAGGAACCTGAGCTGCAGTTACAGAGTTAATGGAAAAGGTCTGGGGAGGACGGGGAACATAGGGAGACCAGAGACCAATGGATTGAGGACTACAGCCTCTGCTTATGGGCGTTGTAGTACTCAAGAACAGTTTTGGTCTCAAGACCACATTTTGAATGTCTTTGTCTCTTGTCTTGGTCTCGGACTGGCTGGATTCTGGATTGTCCATGAAGACCAGAGGAGACCACCTCTGATGTCCTGTTCTTCACTGTCATTAATGTGAGGATGAGGAGGAGACCTCACTGAAACTAGAAACCATAACTAGATAGAGATGGTGGTGCTTTGACATCAGAGGTGCAGACATCTGGGGTTTTAGAAAAACTAAAACTGAAGAGAGCGAGCTCTTTCACTCATCAACTTTACAGCTCATTTTTAAAACTCATTTCCTGGTCTTAACCTTGTCTCAGTCTCGAATTGGCCTTGTCCCCTAAAGGTCTTGGCCCAGTTTCAGTCTCGCCTTGATCTTGACCCCTAAAGTTCTTTACCTTGTCTCGGTCTCTTCTAGGTCTTGACCCCTAAATGGCCTTGCCCTGTCTCGGTCTCGACTTGACCTTGACTCGGAATGTCTTTGCCTTGTCTTGATCTCGACTTGACGTTGACCCCTACAGGTCTTTGCCTTGTCTCGGTCTCGTCTCGGTCTTGACCCCTAAAGATTTTTGCCCTGTCTCAGTCTCGACTTGACCTTGACTCCTAAAGGTCTTTGCCCTGTCTCAGTCTTGACTTGACCTTGACTCCTAAAGGTCTTTGCCTTGTCTTGGTCTCGACTTTGTCTTGACCCCAAAGGTCTTGTCTTGGTCTTTGATCATGTGGGCTTGACTACAACACTCTGCGTGCCTACTCTACTGGTCTCCATTCCTTTATTTTCTTTAGTTTGACTGAAATACTGGCTCATCTATGACTTATATAAAAAAGAAGCGGGGTTTCCTGAAAAATCAGGACATTTCCGCAGCTTTAGTTGCTGAAGTGTCTATTAACCTTAGCAGGGATTTCCTTCCACCCATGGTGTTCCTGATTCACTTTTTAGGCCAAAAAACAACAAATATCTCGTGTCTGTTTCTTTACTGAAGCCATGATAAAAGGAGCAGGTAATTTTTACCTTTTTAGGTATCTCCATGTCCTGAACTCTGAGGGTGAAGCCAGCTGAACCGTGAATATCTAGTAGCGTGTTCTTTGAATGATGATTGTTTTCAGCCGCCATATTTTTCAGCAACCGCTCAGTTGTATGCTGTGATTGGTTGGATTCTCACATGGATCTTGTCATATGATAGTTTGGTAAATGAGGACCAAGGTGAGGTGTGGCTCTAATTTAGGATAAAGTATTTACAGCTTTTATTTTGGAGGGGTGTCAGGTTGATGGGTGGTATTTACCATCAAAGATGAAAACACTGAACTATAGAGCATTCTGCATTTCCTCCATCACTCTGATGGTCCCAGGAGGAACTCTCTCCCCTCCTCTTCCTCTCCCCTCCGCCCCCCTTCTCCTCCTCAGTCTGTTAAAGTGGTCCAGTCAGCTCCTTAATTACTTCATTAATTTTAATCTGATCCCATTAATTTCGTTTTTCTCTGCTCTCCTCGTCCTGCTGGGCTGAACTTCCCTCTGACGGCGACGGCGGACCTTACGTGTCCTCTGGCGTAAAAAAAAAACACATTGGAAAACCCTCCACCCCCTCCGTCTCTGTTAAATCAATTATTTTCTCCCCTGGTCAAACAAAACCCCCCTCCTCGTCTCTAATTATCCTCACACCATCTTTACTGCCATGACAGTGCTTCAGTAACCTGTGAGTTTAACCCCGCCTCCTCCTCCTCCAGGCGTACTGCTTCACGGCATCTCTGTGCAGTGTGGCCGGAGTGTCTGGGGTGTTGATGCTGGGGGCCACACCGCTCTGTCGCTCCGCTAAAGAGCGCCATATTCTTCGTTTAACGTGCCGTTCAGCAGATAATTATGAGCCTGTTATTTTACTCCCATCAGCCCCGGCTCTGACGCCCTCTGCATACTGATCCCTCTGATGGCGCCGTGTTAGTTGCTGTTAGGCTCTGGGTCGTTTTAGGTACTTGTCAATGGTTCACTTTCAAAGACGACAGAGATGAAGGATGCTGAAGTTTTCAAGATGAGTCTGCTTTGGTTCATAGAAAGGTACCAGTAACCAGGGATAATCCTGGTCTCAGAGCTGGTGAAGGACTATGGTTTAAACCAGTCTTGCTGACATTGCTGACCAGTCTTGCTAAGATCAAACTGGCTACCCCTGTTCAGACGTGTTTAACTCCTCTGGTTCTGAGCTAGGCTCACTGATGATGACATATCTCACACTAACCATCCCTGAAGAGTGGAGGAGCAGCTGGAGGACAGCATTTAAGCAGCGGTTCTCAACCTTTTCAGCCCACAACCCCGAAATAAAGGTGCCAGAGACCGGGGACCCCCACTGTACCTGAGGGTGGTTGAACACAGCCATGAACAATCAAGAATAGCCATGTGGAGAAAAGGCCGTGTACAAGGGGAATAAATGGGAGAGCTTTCTGCCTTCCAGCCAAACTGGGGGCCCATGGAGGTCCACAAATCATGGTCCATTTTCATTTTCAACCTGAAAAAATAACCACTGTTATCAAAGACACAAATATTTTTGTGTAGTAAATAGCCTTTTTAAAAATCTAAATCCCCTCTGTTAAAAAATGAATAAAAATTGGTTTAAATATTGGTATAATGGGTTAATAATGGCAAAAATTGTGGAAAAGGTGGTGAAATTGGATTTTAAAAGTATTTGAAATGGATTAGAAGTAGCTAAATATGGAAAAAAATGGCAAAAATGGGTGAAAGTGGCAGAAAAGGGCATAAATAGTGGTAAAAAGGAGTTAAAAATGGTTGAAATGGCTTTAAATTGGCAAAAATGGGTGGAAATTTGGTGAAATTGGATGAAAAGTTGATAAAAAAGACTGGGAAAAATTCAGATTCAAATTCAGAAAGAAAAAAAATAAGGCAGATATTGGCAGAAATTGGTTAACCTACCAAAAATGGGCATATCAAATGATGAAATGTGGTTTAAATGGGGGAAAAAAATTGGAAGTAAAATGTGTTTAAAAAGGGTTAATAGTGGCAATAATGGGTCAGCAGAGGCAACATTAAGCTTAAGTGGCAAGAGTTGGTTTAGAAGTGGGAAAAACAAGCAGAAAAAAAGCGTTGGAAAGATTTCAGACTGACAGAAATAGGTGTAAAATGATCAAAAATGTGTGAAAATTAGTGGAGAAAATTATGAAAAGGGGTAAAAATTTTGACAAAATTGTTGTAAAGCGGCAACAGTGTAATTCAAAAAATATTATTGGTCTTTAAGGGGCAACTGGAGACCCCCTCTCAGTGCCTTGCGACCCCCAAGGGGGCCCCAACCCCAAGGTTGAGAACCACTGCATTGAAGGAAGACATGAAGAGAACCAGCTACTGACCTAAGACACCAGATGACTTCCTCTCTCTCCTCCTGTTTCCTCTTTCTCAGGTGTTTGATGGTGGAAAATACAAAACAATATTTATTAGTTTCATCTGTAAACACACTGATTTAAAGGTCTTGAAATTAATGATTTATTCTATTGATTTTCATTGGTAAATTTTACTATTAAGGTCCAGGCGCCGCAGACCCTCATGAGGCTGTAGAGCCTCAGGTTGAGTCTCTGCTTTAGACCCTGGTGTGCCTTTAAACCTTAACGTTTCTTTACCTGTAAGGTGTGATAATGAAAGATTTATCTCTGTGCTAATAGAAGAGCTGTCTCCATGACTAGAATGAATCACTGTAATTACACAGGTCTGTATAATAAAGAGCCACAGATAACCATGCTAACGTCACTATCACTGCAGGATGCTGCACAACTCTCACTCTGGGACAGACGAGTTCATGCTATGAGCATTTTAAACAGCACTAAAACATGAGCATGAGCCTCTGGGTAGAGAGAATGACTCAGACTGGAGGGAAAGAATCTAAGGACAGAAAGGAACCAGACAACAGGATAAATGGAGGAAAACTAAAGAGATAAATAACCTCTTATCAGTCAGGTCCATGTGGTCAGGACTTACAGTCTCAATAAAACTCTTTTGGTCTACATCTGACCCTCTAACAGAGAGAGGAGAGGGTTTAGAGGGAGCTGCCTCTATCTCTCTGTTTCCTCTGATGGCAGTCAGCCTGAATGTAGGCAGAGTTTAAGTCATGTAACAGTATGGAGGCCTGGAGGGCAAAAAGAGTTTAGGACAGTAGCAGCTACAATTGACCACTATGGGGAGCTACAGCACCGGGCATTTTTAGTCCCCATCTCCTTAAGTGGACACTTGTGTGCGTCACATGACAACCAAAGTCCATTTACAAAATCCAGGACTGAATCCAGGAATAAATCCATGAATGAATCCACAAATTAATCCAGGAAAGAATAGTTAGACAACTAGAAAAGAATGAGCCAAACTCAAGTCCATTTACAAAACCCATGAATGAATCCACGAATGAAACCGTGAATGAATTCATGGATGAATTCATGAATGAATCCACAAATTAATCCATGAATGAATCCATGAAAGAATAGTCAGATGACTGTAAAAGAATGATCCAAACTCAAGTCCATTTACAAAATCTATGAATGAATCCATGAATGAATCCACAAATGAATCCATGAATGATTCCTTAAATGATCCATGAATGATTCCTTAAATGAATCCATGAATGATTCCTTAAATGAATCCATGAATGATTCCTTAAATGAATCCATGAATGATTCCTTAAATGAATCCATGAATGATTCCTTAAATGAATCCATGAATGAATCCATGAATTAATCCATGAATGAAACCATGAATGAATCCATGAATGATTCCTTAATCATCAGGTCTGACCGAACCTGAAGTCAAATCCTTCAGAGGTACCGAATGTGACCTCTGCTACTGACCTTTAGCATACATAGGGTCCTGTTAGGTTAACCTTGACTGTAGAGACTGCAGAGACCTGATGTCTGCGTGACTCTGCAGTCGCTGCTAAAACCACGCTTCCTTAGAACAAACTGGGACTTGGTCTCTGACAGACCCTCATCTAAAGGAAACTCTGGACTGTTTTAGATGACCTTCAGAAAACCAGATTATATCTTCTCAAGATCCAGATCAGAGCGGATTTTACCACATCATCATCATTTCATCATCTTTATCAGACTCATAAAACCACAGGAAAACCAGGATTGATACCTGAGCTGCAAAACTGTGATTGGCTTGTTGGTTGGAGGGCGGAGCTTAGGTTAATGCCACCTTTAGACAGAGCGGAGTGTGATCATGAAGGATGTCCAGTCCATGTTGATTTTAGTGGAAACAGATCTGAGAAATGTAAAACTGTCATACAGTTAGCCTCCATCATAATGAATAGATAACTCTGTCATTAAGAGGAGATGGTTGATTATTTATGTCTGTTAGTCTGCAGCCAATCAGAGCTCAGTCAACCCCCTACATCCACCACCAACCTCTCAGTAAATCCGTCATTCAGAGCAGCGAGCAGAACCTACAGCGTCCACAGCAGCAGTTTAACATGAACATCCTCTCTGCAGCAGAAACCGACTCTCAGACCGACTCTAAACTCCTGTTTTCAGCTCTGAGGGAGCACGCCGCTCTGCTCTGAGAGCACGCCGCTCCCACTGCTTCTGCCCTTGCATTTCCGTCACGTTCCATTTCCTGTTTTATTCAATCATTGTGTCAGCACTGCAGCTCCTCTCCTCCAATAACAAATAATCAGAATGTCTGGAGGTAGTTTAATGAAATTCATGCAGTTATCGGAGGAATTATTAAATCAACCAGCTGGAGGACCAGCATGCATTTCAATCGTCCTCACTGAGACGGAAAAAGTGGATCTGACACCTTCAAGAGTAAACGGATTACTTCTGTACACGGGGGAAACTTTTCCTTCTAGACCACAGAGAGAGGAAATAATCACAGAGTCAGCAACCAATCACAGCCCTGATGATGATGGGGAGTTGTGTGTGAGTGTGTGTGTGTGTGTGGGTGGGGTGTGGGGGTGGGGGGGTAGAGCCAAGGTATTTATTTATAATAATACTAATAATAATAATAATAATAATAATAATAATAATAATAATGCTGTAAAAATAACAATAATTATAATAATAACAATAATAAAAATATTAATAATAATCATAATAAAAAAGTATAATAATGCTTAGGAAAATATATTATTATTATTATTATTATTATTATTATTATTAATATTAATTATTTTATTATTATTATTATTAGTGGTAATTTTATTAGTATTTAGTATTTTTCTTAGTATAATGTTATTATTGGAATTGTTGTTGTTGTTATAACTTTTATTCATATTATTATTATCTGGTTTTCAATGACATCCTCAGTCTGAAGTGTGTTTGAGATGATGGTAGTGTGGTTAGAGGAGGGAGGAGACAGGTGCCGCCGCCCCCCACCCGTGTGTGGTGAAGCGAGGCCTGGCCCTAAACGTGGAGCATGTGTAACAGAGATCGCCTCTCTCGTCTTCAGCGGGGCCATCTTTAGCTCATTAAACCCACAGCAGAGCTCCACTTACCTGACCAGGATTCACTGGGATAGAGAGGGGCGGGCGGGGTAAAACAGAGAGTCAGTGTGGAGAGATTACAGACAGAGAGTCTCAGAGACTGATGATTTAAACAGTGAAGCTACAGAGACTCAACAGAAGATGGACTCTAACGGTTCAGATGATCACCTCTGCTATGCTGCTAATATCATCATGGTTTATGAACTTGTCTATATTTATGAACATGACAAAACACATCAACATGTGACTGGAGGAGCTGGGGTTCAAACCCCACACTAGCAGGAGGAGAGATGACTGACTGTAACGCTGGACCTCAGCTGGACTAACATGTCTGATATAAACATCTCCATGTAGCAGTCAGACTCCTCCTGGGTTTGTTGTTCTCAGCTCTGTGTTCACACTGATGGGATTCTGATCATTCAGCTCCTTTAATTCCATCCATCCACACTTTTTCTATAGCACTTATCCCATTGGGGGTTGCAGGCCCTTTTTCTGATGGAAAAATTATTTATCAATAATTATAAAACCACTGATGCAACTTTAGAATGAGAAAAATAGAATAAAATAAATTGAATACAGGTAAGAAAAAAATAATAATGGAGATATAGAGAAGAGAAGATAGGAGGAATAATGGAGGTACAGAGAGGAGAAGAATGGAGGTATAGAGAGGAGAAGAATAGAGGTATAGAGGGGAGAAGAAAGGAGGAATAATGGAGGTATAGAGAGGAGAAGAAAGGAGGAATAATGGAGGTATAGAGAGAAGAAGAAAGGAGGAATAATGAAGGTATAGAGAGGAGAAGAAAGGAGGTATAGAGGGGAGAAGAAAGGAGGAATAATGGAGGTATAGAGAGAAGAAGAAAGGAGGAATAATGAAGGTATAGAGAGGAGAAGAAAGGAGGAATAATGGAGGTATAGAGAGAAGAAGAAAGGAGGAATAATGGAGGTACAGAGAGGAGAAGAAAGGAGGAATAATGGAGGTATAGAGAGAAGAAGAAAGGAGGAATAATGGAGGTACAGAGAGGAGAAGAATGGAGGTATAGAGAGGAGAAGAAAGGAGGAATAATGGAGGTACAGAGAGGAGAAGAATGGAGGGATGATGGAGGTATAGAGGGGAGAAGAAAGGAGGAATAATGGAGGTATAGAGAGAAGAAGAAAGGAGGAATAATGGAGGTACAGAGAGGAGAAGAAAGGAGGAATAATGGAGGTATAGAGAGAAGAAGAAAGGAGGAATAATGGAGGTACAGAGAGGAGAAGAATGGAGGTATAGAGAGGAGAAGAAAGGAGGAATAATGGAGGTACAGAGAGGAGAAGAATGGAGGGATGATGGAGATATAGAGAGGAGAAGAAAGGAGGTATAGAGAGGAGAAGAAAGGAGGAATAATGGAGGTATAGAGAGGAGAAGAAAGGAGGAATAATGGAGGTATAGAGAGGAGAAGAAAGGAGGAATAATGGAGGTATATAGAGGAGAAGAAAGGAGGAATAATGGAGGTACAGAGGGGAGAAGAAAGGAGGAATAATGGAGGTATAGAGAGGAGAAGAAAGGAGAAATAATGAAGGTATAGAGAGAAGAAGAAAGGAGGAATAATGGAGGTATAGAGAGGAGAAGAAAGGAGGTATAGAGAGGAGAAGAAAGGAGGAATAATGGAGGTATAGAGAGGAGAAGAAAGGAGGAATAATGGAGGTATATAGAGGAGAAGAAAGGAGGAATAATGGAGGTACAGAGGGGAGAAGAAAGGAGGAATAATGGAGATATAGAGAGGAGAAGAAAGGAGGTATAGAGAGGAGAAGAAAGGAGGAATAATGGAGGTATAGAGAGGAGAAGAAAGGAGGAATAATGGAGGTATAGAGAGGAGAAGAAAGGAGGAATAATGGAGGTATATAGAGGAGAAGAAAGGAGGAATAATGGAGGTACAGAGGGGAGAAGAAAGGAGGAATAATGGAGGTATAGAGAGGAGAAGAAAGGAGGAATAATGGAGGTATAGAGAGGAGAAGAAAGGAGGAATAATGGAGGTATATAGAGGAGAAGAAAGGAGGAATAATGGAGGTACAGAGGGGAGAAGAAAGGAGGAATAATGGAGGTATAGAGAGGAGAAGAAAGGAGGAATAATGGAGGTATAGAGAGGAGAAGAAAGGAGGAATAATGGAGCTAAAGAGAGGAGAAGAATGGAGGGATGATTGAGATACAGAGAGGAGAAGAAAGGAGGAATAATGGAGGTATAGAGAGGGCAATGAATCAGTGAAGGAGAACCTCCTCTCAGAAATGTTCACATAACTCCTCAGTAAAACCAAACTCAATGAGAAGGAACTAGGAGAAAGAATTTTAGACGAGGAGACAATAAGTTGACTTGCTGAAACATTTTCTAGATGACTGCAAACCAGTCAGACATGACGAGTCGATCAAAGAAAGACTGCTGCTGCTATCCATCTGTAGTAACTGCTCTTCCTTCTAGTAAACTCTAGACCCACTCCTTTTCCTCCTCTTCTTCTCGAACCTTCCTCTAGAAGGAGAAACACCATCAAGATAGGTACCAAAGTTCAAAAGCCAGGATCTGTGATGGTGTGGGGGTGTATTAGTGTGTATGGCATGGGTCACTGACACATCTGTGAAAATATGGGGGTGTATTAGTGTCTATGGCATGGGTCACTGACACATCTGTGATAATATGGGGATGTATTAGTGTCTATGGCATGGGTCACTGACACATCTGTGATAATGTGGGGGTGTATTAGTGTGTATGGCATGGGTCACTGACACATCTGTGATAATGTGTTGGTGTATTAGTGTCTATGGCATGGGTCACTGACACATCTGTGATAATGTGTTGGTGTATTAGTGTCTATGGCATGGGTCACTGACACATCTGTGATAATGTGGGGGTGTATTAGTGTCTATGGCATGGGTCACTGACATGCCTGTGATAATGTGGGGGTGTATTAGTGTCTGTGGCATGGGTCACTGACATGCCTGTGATAATGTGGGGGTGTATTAGTGTCTGTGGCATGGGTCACTGACACATCTGTGATAATGTGGGGGTGTATTAGTGTCTATGGCATGGGTCACTGACACATCTGTGATAATGTGGGGGTGTATTAGTGTGTATGGCATGGGTCACTGACACATCTGTGATAATGTGGGGGTGTATTAGTGTCTGTGGCATGGGTCACTGACATGCCTGTGATAATGTGGGGGTGTATTAGTGTCTATGACATGGGTCACTGACACATCTGTGATAATGTGGGGGTGTATTAGTGTCTATGGCATGGGTCACTGACACATCTGTGATGATGTGGGGGTGTATTAGTGTGTATGGCATGGGTCACTGACACATCTGTGATGGTGTGGGGGTGTATTAGTGTGTATGGCATGGGTCACTGACACATCTGTGATGGTGTGGGGGTGTATTAGTGTCTATGGCATGGGTCACTGACACATCTGTGATGATGTGGGGGTGTATTAGTGTCTATGGCATGGGTCACTGACACATCTGTGATGATGTGGGGGTGTATTAGTGTGTATGGCATGGGTCACTGACACATCTGTGATAATGTGGGGGTGTATTAGTGTCTATGGCATGGGTCACTGACACGCCTGTGATAATGTGGGGGTGTATTAGTGTGTATGGCATGGGTCACTGACACATCTGTGATAAAGTGGGGGTGTATTAGTGTCTATGGCATGGGTCACTGACACATCTGTGATGATGTGGGGGTGTATTAGTGTCTATGGCATGGGTCACTGACACATCTGTGATAATGTGGGGGTGTATTAGTGTCTATGGCATGGGTCACTGACATGCCTGTGATAATGTGGGGGTGTATTAGTGTCTATGGCATGGGTCACTGACACATCTGTGATAATGTGGGGGTGTATTAGTGTCTGTGGCATGGGTCACTGACACATCTGTGATGATGTGGGGGTGTATTAGTGTCTGTGGCATGGGTCACTGACACATCTGTGATGGTGTGGGGGTGTATTAGTGTGTATGGCATGGGTCACTGACACGCCTGTGATAATGTGGGGGTGTATTAGTGTGTATGGCATGGGTCACTGACACGCCTGTGATAATGTGGGGGTGTATTAGTGTCTGTGGCATGGGTCACTGACACGCCTGTGATAATGTGGGGGTGTATTAGTGTCTTTGGCATGGGTCACATACACATCTGTGATGGTGTGGGGGTGTATTAGTGTCTTTGGCATGGGTCACATACACATCTGTGATGGTGTGGGGGTGTATTAGTGTCTTTGGCATGGGTCACTGACACGCCTGTGATAATGTGGGGGTGTATTAGTGTGTATGGCATGGGTCACTGACACGCCTGTGATGATGTGGGGGTGTATTAGTGTCTATGGCATGGGTCACTGACACATCTGTGATAATATGGGGGTGTATAAGTGTCTATGGCATGGGTCACTGACACATCTGTGATAATGTGGGGGTGTATTAGTGTGTATGGCATGGGTCACTGACACATCTGTGATAATGTGGGGGTGTATTAGTGTCTATGACATGGGTCACTGACACATCTGTGATGATGTGGGGGTGTATTAGTGTCTATGGCATGGGTCACTGACACATCTGTGATAATCTGGGGGTGTATTAGTGTCTATGACATGGGTCACTGACACATCTGTGATGATGTGGGGGTGTATTAGTGTCTATGGCATGGGTCACTGACACATCTGTGATAATGTGGGGGTGTATTAGTGTGTATGGCATGGGTCACTGACACATCTGTGATAATGTGGGGGTGTATTAGTGTCTATGGCATGGGTCACTGACACATCTGTGATAATGTGGGGGTGTATTAGTGTGTATGGCATGGGTCACTGACACGCCTGTGATAATGTGGGGGTGTATTAGTGTCTATGGCATGGGTCACTGACACGCCTGTGATAATGTGGGGGTGTATTAGTGTCTGTGGCATGGGTCACTGACACGCCTGTGATAATGTGGGGGTGTATTAGTGTCTGTGGCATGGGTCACTGACATGCCTGTGATAATGTGGGGGTGTATTAGTGTCTATGGCATGGGTCACTGACACGCCTGTGATAATGTGGGGGTGTATTAGTGTGTATGGCATGGGTCACTGACACGCCTGTGATAATGTGGGGGTGTATTAGTGTGTATGGCATGGGTCACTGACACGCCTGTGATAATGTGGGGGTGTATTAGTGTCTATGGCATGGGTCACTGACACATCTGTGATGGTGTGGGGGTGTATTAGTGTCTATGGCATGGGTCACTGACACATCTGTGATGGTGTGGGGGTGTATTAGTGTCTATGGCATGGGTCACTGACATGCCTGTGATAATGTGGGGGTGTATTAGTGTCTATGGCATGGGTCACTGACACGCCTGTGATAATGTGGGGGTGTATTAGTGTGTATGGCATGGGTCACTGACACGCCTGTGATAATGTGGGGGTGTATTAGTGTGTATGGCATGGGTCACTGACATGCCTGTGATAATGTGGGGGTGTATTAGTGTCTATGGCATGGGTCACTGACACATCTGTGATGATGTGGGGGTGTATTAGTGTCTGTGGCATGGGTCACTGACACGCCTGTGATAATGTGGGGGTGTATTAGTGTGTATGGCATGGGTCACTGACATGCCTGTGATAATGTGGGGGTGTATTAGTGTCTATGGCATGGGTCACTGACACGCCTGTGATAATGTGGGGGTGTATTAGTGTGTATGGCATGGGTCACTGACACGCCTGTGATAATGTGGGGGTGTATTAGTGTCTATGGCATGGGTCACTGACACATCTGTGATAATCTGGGGGTGTATTAGTGTCTATGACATGGGTCACTGACACATCTGTGATGATGTGGGGGTGTATTAGTGTCTATGGCATGGGTCACTGACACATCTGTGATAATGTGGGGGTGTATTAGTGTGTATGGCATGGGTCACTGACACATCTGTGATAATGTGGGGGTGTATTAGTGTCTATGGCATGGGTCACTGACACATCTGTGATAATGTGGGGGTGTATTAGTGTGTATGGCATGGGTCACTGACACATCTGTGATAATGTGGGGGTGTATTAGTGTCTATGGCATGGGTCACTGACACGCCTGTGATAATGTGGGGGTGTATTAGTGTCTGTGGCATGGGTCACTGACATGCCTGTGATAATGTGGGGGTGTATTAGTGTCTATGGCATGGGTCACTGACACGCCTGTGATAATGTGGGGGTGTATTAGTGTGTATGGCATGGGTCACTGACACGCCTGTGATAATGTGGGGGTGTATTAGTGTGTATGGCATGGGTCACTGACACGCCTGTGATAATGTGGGGGTGTATTAGTGTCTATGGCATGGGTCACTGACACATCTGTGATAATGTGGGGGTGTATTAGTGTCTATGGCATGGGTCACTGACACATCTGTGATGGTGTGGGGGTGTATTAGTGTCTATGGCATGGGTCACTGACATGCCTGTGATAATGTGGGGGTGTATAAGTGTGTATGGCATGGGTCACTGACACGCCTGTGATAATGTGGGGGTGTATTAGTGTGTATGGCATGGGTCACTGACACGCCTGTGATAATGTGGGGGTGTATTAGTGTGTATGGCATGGGTCACTGACACATCTGTGATAATGTGGGGGTGTATTAGTGTCTATGGCATGGGTCACTGACACATCTGTGATGATGTGGGGGTGTATTAGTGTCTGTGGCATGGGTCACTGACACGCCTGTGATAATGTGGGGGTGTATTAGTGTGTATGGCATGGGTCACTGACATGCCTGTGATAATGTGGGGGTGTATTAGTGTCTATGGCATGGGTCACTGACACGCCTGTGATAATGTGGGGGTGTATTAGTGTGTATGGCATGGGTCACTGACACGCCTGTGATAATGTGGGGGTGTATTAGTGTGTATGGCATGGGTCACTGACATGCCTGTGATAATGTGGGGGTGTATTAGTGTCTATGGCATGGGTCACTGACACATCTGTGATGGTGTGGGGGTGTATTAGTGTCTATGGCATGGGTCACTGACACATCTGTGATGATGTGGGGGTGTATTAGTGTCTGTGGCATGGGTCACTGACACGCCTGTGATAATGTGGGGGTGTATTAGTGTCTATGGCATGGGTCACTGACACATCTGTGATAATCTGGGGGTGTATTAGTGTCTATGACATGGGTCACTGACACATCTGTGATGATGTGGGGGTGTATTAGTGTCTATGGCATGGGTCACTGACACATCTGTGATAATGTGGGGGTGTATTAGTGTGTATGGCATGGGTCACTGACACATCTGTGATAATGTGGGGGTGTATTAGTGTCTATGGCATGGGTCACTGACACATCTGTGATAATGTGGGGGTGTATTAGTGTGTATGGCATGGGTCACTGACACATCTGTGATAATGTGGGGGTGTATTAGTGTCTATGGCATGGGTCACTGACACGCCTGTGATAATGTGGGGGTGTATTAGTGTCTGTGGCATGGGTCACTGACATGCCTGTGATAATGTGGGGGTGTATTAGTGTCTATGGCATGGGTCACTGACACGCCTGTGATAATGTGGGGGTGTATTAGTGTGTATGGCATGGGTCACTGACACGCCTGTGATAATGTGGGGGTGTATTAGTGTGTATGGCATGGGTCACTGACACGCCTGTGATAATGTGGGGGTGTATTAGTGTCTATGGCATGGGTCACTGACACATCTGTGATGGTGTGGGGGTGTATTAGTGTCTATGGCATGGGTCACTGACACATCTGTGATGGTGTGGGGGTGTATTAGTGTCTATGGCATGGGTCACTGACATGCCTGTGATAATGTGGGGGTGTATAAGTGTGTATGGCATGGGTCACTGACACGCCTGTGATAATGTGGGGGTGTATTAGTGTGTATGGCATGGGTCACTGACACGCCTGTGATAATGTGGGGGTGTATTAGTGTGTATGGCATGGGTCACTGACATGCCTGTGATAATGTGGGGGTGTATTAGTGTCTATGGCATGGGTCACTGACACATCTGTGATGATGTGGGGGTGTATTAGTGTCTGTGGCATGGGTCACTGACACGCCTGTGATAATGTGGGGGTGTATTAGTGTGTATGGCATGGGTCACTGACACGCCTGTGATAATGTGGGGGTGTATTAGTGTCTATGGCATGGGTCACTGACACTCCTGTGATAATGTGGGGGTGTATTAGTGTCTATGGCATGGGTCACTGACACGCCTGTGATAATGTGGGGGTGTATTAGTGTGTATGGCATGGGTCACTGACATGCCTGTGATAATGTGGGGGTGTATTAGTGTCTATGGCATGGGTCACTGACACATCTGTGATGGTGTGGGGGTGTATTAGTGTCTATGGCATGGGTCACTGACACATCTGTGATGATGTGGGGGTGTATTAGTGTCTGTGGCATGGGTCACTGACACGCCTGTGATAATGTGGGGGTGTATTAGTGTGTATGGCATGGGTCACTGACATGCCTGTGATAATGTGGGGGTGTATTAGTGTCTATGGCATGGGTCACTGACACGCCTGTGATAATGTGGGGGTGTATTAGTGTGTATGGCATGGGTCACTGACACGCCTGTGATAATGTGGGGGTGTATTAGTGTGTATGGCATGGGTCACTTACATGCCTGTGATAATGTGGGGGTGTATTAGTGTCTATGGCATGGGTCACTGACACATCTGTGATGGTGTGGGGGTGTATTAGTGTCTATGGCATGGGTCACAAACACATCTGTGATGATGTGGGGGTGTATTAGTGTCTGTGGCATGGGTCACTGACACGCCTGTGATAATGTGGGGGTGTATTAGTGTGTATGGCATGGGTCACTGACACGCCTGTGATGATGTGGGGGTGTATTAGTGTCTATGGCATGGGTCACTGACACATCTGTGATGGTGTGGGGGTGTATTAGTGTCTATGGCATAGCAGCATTAGTACTTAGATATATGTGTTTATAGCTTTGTGATAAACATATCCTTGCATACATGTTTGCGACAGGCCCATGTTTTATATACAGATCAGTTTTTTTTAGCTGAGGGAGAAGAATGAACTTTGAGCCTGTTTAAGGAGTTACCTTCTCTGCTGACTCTGTCAACACACGCCTCCACACACTGATGTCCCCAGGTATCAGAGGTAATAACTGATCCATGTGAACATGGTCTCTAATATCAACACAGACTCAGAACAGGAACAAACATTCATCCATAACCCACCTGTCTGTTTTCATGTTGGCTGTCAACACCTGAGAGCAGCTGGAGATGAAACTAGAACCTGGAGAGGGGTCAGAAGAGGAGGAGGAGGAGGAGGAGAGGGGGAGGGGATGATGGTGGGAAAGGAGAAGAGGAGAGACTGATTGATTAGATGCCACAAAGAAAAGAGAGAAGGACAAGGAAGATTAGTGGGGATCCTCAACGGAGAACGATGAAAGGCAGAGAGATTCAGAAAGATGAAGAAGCGAAGGAGGAGAGGGGGATCTAGAAAAACCAGGAGGAGAGAGGAGGAGGAGGGTCTGTGGTGATGAAGGTTGTGTCTCCTCATAGACTGAAGAATGTTTAGAAGATGTCTGCTGTAGTAAAGGCTGGAGCTCTGTGAATGAACTGTTCATAAAGACAGGAGGACAAAAGCTCTCAGACAGAGAGCGGCTCATAGAGCTCAGCTCCTTTGACCTTGGAGCAGGAATGTGGCCCCCCCTCCGGTCCTCTATTGTGCTCAGGGTCAGACATCCTCTACCCCCCACTCTCTGTGACCCGAACAGGTCTGGGTCAAAACTAGGAACCCGACACAGAGACGACAGACGCTCTGCTGGTAAACTAAAATGTTAGAACGAACTACAGAGTGAAAGAACCGTCTGAAACTGTCAGTCTCTGAGTAATGTCTACAGACATATTCTATACTCTAATGTCTTCAGATGAAGATCAGAGTCCTGGGATTCCCTCTCCTCCTCCTCTGTCTCCACACAATGATGACTGAGCCAGGATTTATTTGTTCTAAAGTTGGGTTGTGTGTTATTATTGCAGAGGGTTGGTTTTTCCTCTCTCTCTCCCTCTGTTTTCTCCTGTGCTGAAGGTGTGCTGTTCACTGAATGGAATGCTGGCTGCTGATTGGCTGCAGACTGACACCTATAGTCTTTAAAAAAGAGGCGGCAGGGAGTGTAGACCCTGACCGTCCTTACTGACCCTTATTGTCTCCACGGAGCAGCTGCTCGTGTAGATGCGATTGTGGTTTTGACATTCCACATTATTAAGCAGGCCACAGGTTTCAGCAGTATGGGAAGAAAAAAGATCTCTGCTGCTGAAAAGCCTCAAATAGTGCAATGTCTTGGACAAGGAATGAAAATGGGAGATGTTTCAGGAAAACTTAAGCGTGATCATTGTACTGTGAGGAAATTTGTGTCTGATTCAGAGCACAGACGGGTTCCTGCAGATAAAGGCATAATGAGGAAGGTTTCTGACAGACAGATTCATGGGATTAAGAGAGCAGATGCTAAAATGCCATTACGAAGCAGCAAACAGGTATTTGAAGCTGCTGATGCCTCTGGAGTCCCACCAACCTTAAAGTGTAGGATCCTCCAGAGGCTTGCAGTCGTGTATAAACCTACTATTCAGCCCCCCCTAACCAATGCTCACAAGCAGAAATGGCTGCAGTGGGCCCAGAAATACATGAAGACTCATTTTCAAACAGTCTTGTTACTGATGAGTGCCGTGCAACCCTGGATGGTCCAGATGGAGGAGTAGTGGATGGTTGGTGGATGGCCACCATGTCCCAACAAGGCTGTGACATCAGCAATGAGGGGGGCGGAGTCATGTTTTGGGCCGGATTCATGAGGAGAGAGCAGGTAGACCCCTTTAGGGTCCCTGAAGGTGTGAAAATGACCTCGGCAAAGTATATAGAGTTTCTGACTGACCACTTTCTTCCATGGTCCAAAAAGAAGAACCATGCCTTTCATAGTAACATTATCTTCATGTGTGACAATGCTCCATCTCGTGCTGCAAAGAATCCCTCTGTGTCATTGGCTGCTATGGGCAGAAAAGGAGAGAAACTCATGGTGTGGCCCCCATCCTCCCCTGACCTTTAACCCTACTGAGAACCTTTGGAGCATCCTCAAGCTAAAGATCTATGAGGGTGGGAGGCAGTTCACATCAAAACAGCAGCTCTGGGAGGATATTCTGACATCCTGCAAAGAAATTCAAGCAGAAAATCTCCAAAAACTCACAAGTTCAATGGATGAAGAATAGTGAAGATGATATCAGAGAAAGGCTCCTATGTTAACATGAACTTGGCCTGTTCAGATGTTTTTGATTGAAATAGCTTTGATTTCAGTAAATATGACCTCCTAACGCTGCAAACGCAATAAATGACCATTTTCACTCTTTTACAAACTATAAAATGTTCTGAAACTCTGTTGTGCAGAATAATGTGGAACAGTGCACTTTGAGTTTTTTTTTTTTTTTTTTTGAAAGAAAAAAAGGGTTATCATTGGGAGGTTTGTTAAAAAAACTGAATTATACTCTAACAGTTGATGCCTTGAAAAATATTCTGACTGTCATTTGCATTAATATTTAGGAAAATCAGAGAAAAATATGGACTGGTGGAGAGCATGCCACGATGCATGAAAGCTGTGATCAGAAATCAGGGTTTGTCCCCCAAATATTGATTTCTGAACTCTCCAAAGTTAAAACATTAGTATTGTGTTGTTTATCTGAATAAAACACAACACACTTGTGCTCTATAAAGAGGATCAGTGCTCAGTGAAGAAATCCCTAATCCATTACTATCTCTCTCCACAAGTCACCCATGCAGACCCATGGGTAGTAAGAAACCAGGACTTCACAGGGTTGTCAGGTGTATTAAATATTAATGAATATGAACTTCTGGAGGTCTGAAAACACTGCATCTTTTTTGTTATTTATCTAAATTCTCTAAATGACAGAATTCTTATTTGGAATTTGGGAGAAATGTTGTCAGAAGTTGATAGAATTAAAAAAAAAAAAAAAAAAAAAAAGTTCATTCCACTCAAACACCAACATATAAATAGTACTATCAGAGGAACTGATAGTTTTGCAGTGGTGCCCCTTTTTTATATTTTCAGACAACTAAACTTTCTTTAAAGCATCCCCTTTCCCCGTTACCTATAAGATAGGAATAAAATATACTATATAAGCCAGGACACCTTACCACACCACAGATTATCCAACACAAAAGCCATAATAATGTCTGTTTTTATTTTCTCTTTAGTCACTCATCAGAAGCATGTTATCACTGAATTTCATGGTTTTCTAACCTTATTTTTATTTTCCACATGAAAACTAACCTTTTAAAATAAATTAGGGATCATTGCATAAAGATTAGCAGGTATTTCAACAAATGATGCATGCATCCTGCAGGTTATTTTCCACAGTTGTGACGTTTTCCCTTGTCAAGCCTACAGTCTTTGATGTGGTGGTTTCCTCCGCCTCATCTGTAGCATTGTCTAATGTCTAGCTGGGGCTTCGGTTGTGTGTTGTTGACCTTGTTCACTGACCCCCCCGCTCTGTTCCATTTAGCAGGTTCTTTCATGACATGTAAATCAACGGTGTCTCTGTCTGCTGCCTCCATTGCTTCTGTAAACTTAAGTGCTTTTTCAAAAGTCGGTCCGTCCCCCGACAGCAGCCTCTGCTGAATCTTGTCCTGATTTATGTCACAGATCAGCCTCATTGTCAACCAATCACCAAAGTCACAGTCCTGCACCAACTTTCCCACATCTGCCACATTATCACCCACACTCTACATATCACTCTGGTGCCCTCTGTTGGCACTAAGATGCAATAACATTCCACAGTTAGTTCCCTCAGTCATAGGAGAACTCCTTGAATTATGACATACATATTTATGATTTTTCTATGGCACCAGTTTCTAACTCCAAGAAGTCTTCTGAGGGGGATCAAGGACAATTGGAGCAACGGTTCAGTGTTCGAGTCTACACAGACACGCCATTTTTATGGTAGTAAGATGATCAGAATAAAAGGAACAGAACCGTCATCTGATAGAATGGGGGTTAAAGGAAATGGCTTAAACGAGCTTTTTAGGCTAAATAGTTGACTGGCCAGAAAGAAAAATGATGGAAGTGAAGGTGAAACCAAACTCTCTGCATGCTCTAAAGAAAAGACATTGATATTCTTTAGAAATGATGGGATTCACACCCCCGGGTGTGGACTGTGGCTCTTTCAAAGGTATTTGGCTCTTTGGCTGAGCAGGGTTGAGTAACACTGCAGTAGATCAGACAGTTAGGTCTGACCTCACTGTTTCCTCCTGGTCCAGTAAATATCTGTCTTTATGATCCTCAGTTAAAGCCTCTCTGTCTCTGTTTTTATAGAGCATCCATGGTTACCATGGTGACGTCTGATTCCTGTCGCCCTGCTGAAGAACCACAGCCTGTTTCATTAAAGTCTGTGGACATGGCTGCTCTGGTTCTGAGTGGAATCCTAAACCAGAATGAAGTCCTCTGTCCTCTCTTTATCTCCATCCCTCCACCCCAGCTCTCCTCCTCTTCCTCTTCTTCTTCTCTGTTTCTGAAGTCATTACATTATTCTCCCTCTCCCATCATCCCTCTCTCTGTTAATTACCCTCACAGTCTTATCTGTCCACAGCCGTCACAGCACAGAGACGCTGTCATGAATCAACGCCGCCACCTCCTCTACTCCTCCTCCTCCTCCTCCTCTCCTCCTCTCCTCTTCCTCCTCTCCTCTTCAGTCGTACCAGTCAAACAATTATCACTCTAATTAAGCTGCACAGAGGAGCTCCTCCTCCTGTCTTTATCTGGACCTGCTGGAATCTTCTACAGTAAACCAGTCGCCTCTATGGAAGAGAGAGAGAAGTGTGGTTCATACGGTGACCCTGAAGGTAAACTCTAGAACCACTAGTGTTAGTGCCGGACTGTATTAATGATAGTTATTCCCAGTGTCGGCCAAGCAACTTGACAAATATAGTTAGCTAAGCTACAAGTTACTCAATAAAAACAGCTTTACTACACTAAAGCTACACCCTGCAGAAAGGTAACAAGCTAAGCTATAGCAACACCACAAAAATAGCTACACTCCTTTAAAGCTATATTCATTTATAATAATAATAATAATAATAATAATAATTATTATTATTATTATCCTAATGAAAAAAAAAAAAAATAATTGTGATAATTAAAAAAAAATCCCATCCATTCAGAGACCACTCCCATCTATTCAGAGACCACTCCCATCCATTCAGAGACCACTCCCATCCATTCAGAAACCACTCCCATCCATTCAGAGACCACTCCCATCCATTCAGAGACCACTCCCATCCATTCAGAGACCACTCCCATCCATTCAGAAACCACTCCCATCCATTCAGAGACCACTCCCATCCATTCAGAAACCACTCCCATCCATTCAGAGACCACTCCCATCCATTCAGAGACCACTCCCATCCATTCAGAAACCAGGTTTACTTACACTTGAAAACTGCATTTTCATGATGACTGTATTTTTCTTGTTTTTTTTCTGTTTTATATTGTGATTACATTTAAAAAAGCAAAAATAAAACCTTCCATACATAAGCATTCAGTCTCTCATTGAAATGTTTTTGACCTTCAGGGCCACCGTAGTGAAACAGTAAATCACCATGATCTAACGACTCATCAGTCCTGATTAACACTCAGGGAGTCAGAGACGGTGATCTCTCTCCTCCATGTTCAGTTCTGATCATCTCTGTCGTTTATCTGTGAAGGTTTAAGATTGCTGATCAATAATCATATCGATTAGGTCTCTAATGAGCTGATCAAGGACCAGATACTGAACAAAGGAGTCTCAGAGCTTTGCAGCTTCACCAGATCCCCATTTTTACTCATGGCGTGTTAACAAGCGATGAGGAGCTCTCTCTCTTACCTTCAGAAGCTCACCGTGGTCATGGCATTTAGATTGATGACTTTAATAGAGAGAGAGAGAGAGTGTGTGTGTGTGTGTGTGTGTGTGTGTGTGTGTGGGGGGGGGGGGGGGGGAGTGAAGCAGATCTAAACAGAGTCAGAATGCAGCGCTGCATTATTAAACTTCATTATAACTCTAAAGGAGCTGATGACCTCCTTAATAACATCCTCTCTCTCTCTCTCTCTCTCTCTCTCCCTCTCTCTCTCTCTCTCTCTCTCTCTGTCTCTTTCTCTCCTCTCTGCTTAGTTTAATGAAACCTAGAGCCGCTTTAGGTTCCTGGGGGCCCCGGGCCCTCTGATAAAACTAATAGAATAAACAGGATGTAAACCTGCCCTGTCATGCTTTCATCAGGATTTAGCCCCAAATTATTTCATTCTTATCAAATCAGTATCCACCACAGTCTACAAACCCTCATCAGCAGGCACATCAGGAGCGTTACTTTACTCAGAGCCATATTTAACACTGAGGGGCCAACCCATGGTCCACCACCAGCCAGAACGGGTCTAGGGGTCAAATGGACCTTGTACTGGCCAGGCAGAGATGACTCCAGCTCCTTCTCTGGTGATGAAGGATCCAGAGATAGAGCTGGAGCTGGAGCTGGAGCGCTGGTCCCTCCTCCACCTACTGCTGGGCCTCTGGAACCAGACTCCTTGAGTCCTTGGGTCTGATACTCATCAGTCTACAGCTGAGCACTGCATGGTCCTGGTCCAGTGGGTCCTGGTCTAGTGGGTCCCAGTTCCTGGTCTCTGGTTTCTGGTTTTATGGTCTCTGGTCCCTGGTCCCTGGTCCCATGTCTTAGTTGAGGAGCCCTCTACACTTTCAGACCTCTCACTGGTAAAAGAGATTTAAGACTTTTCTAACCTTTAACCTTAAAAATCCAAACTAAGACTATGAAGACTAAAACAATCCTGTTCATGTTAAAACCATTAAAAACCATCGTGATAGTTAAACACCAGTTTAGCTTTATAACTGTCTCCCATGGAACCGGTTTAATCAGGTCTCTGTGATTAACCTTGGATTTTCCACTCTGTGTTAACAACTGAGTCATCATAGAGACATCCTCAAAGAAACCAGACCTTGATCAGGAATTTAGTTTGAGCAGAGGACCAAAACATGGAGGTTGGGACCGTGAACCAGGAGGAACCTTCAGAAACCCTCTTCACTGGTGGGTCGGAGAAAAAAACAGGAACATCCATTGTGTCAGATCATGATCCTAATGGGTCTGATGACAATCCTAATGGGTCTGCCAACGATCTTGATCTGTCTGATGATGATCCTGATCTGTCAGATCACGATCCTAATGGGTCTGCTAACGATCTTGATCTGTCTGATGATGATCCTGATCTGTCAGATAACGATCCTAATGGGTCTGCTAACGATCTTGATCTGTCTGATGATGATCCTGATCTGTCAGATCACGATCCTAATGGGTCTGCTAATGATCTTGATCTGTCTGATGATGATCCTGATCTGTCAGATCACGATCCTAATGGGTCTGCTAACGATCTTGATCTGTCTGATGATGATCCTGATCTGTCAGATCACGATCCTAATGAGTTAGATAACGATCTTGATCTTCTTCGTACATGGTTCAAATAATCAGAGCTAATGTCCTTTTAGCCTGATTCAATTAACGTGATGATTGAAGGCTGGCTAAGTCCGTTCCTCCACAGCTGAATCGCACTAAATCAGTGACGTTAATTGGAACCAGACATGAGTAATCAGGATAATTGCGCATCCCCGTTCTACATAAAAAGGGAGAAGTGTAGATCACAGAAACTACGAGTGTCTGTGATAATTCATGGCGAATAATAAGGAAAGCGTGACATTTTTCACACAAACAGAGCAGCAAACAATCACGGAGGAGTATAAAATGATAAAAACATTGTAACTGTGAAATCCAACACCTCGGCTGCAGCGAAGGTGAGACAAGCAGCTTGGCAAAGGATTGTGGACAAGTTAAATGAGCAAGTAAGGAATATGTAGGCCTAGTTATGCATTGCTGTATAAGGCTATAGCCTAGGCTATTAATTCAAATGTGTGTTTGCCGTAACCTCGTAGCCTAATGACCTAGATTAATTACTTTCTATCATTAATGAACCTTGTGTATTTTCTAAAGGTAGCCTATAGGCTCAGCTATCTGTTTTCATATTTATATATTGTGCATATTTTCTCCTCTTATCGCTTCATATAGAACAAACCCAAATGTCAAGCAAATGTGGGAACAAGTTAAAGTAAAACGCAAGAATATTTTTCAGTGTGGTAAGGGAGTCTCCTACACACAAAGTTTGAGTGATCATAAGTGCACGGCTGTGCTGGGCAGTATTGGCGATGTATTGCCCGATCAGCTGTTGCAAATAAAAAATGCTTTGGCAGCTGAAACAGTAACGCTCATACAAAAAATCATCAGAAAATGATAAAGGATCTTGGCGGTCTCAGATCAGTCTTTCCCTATGAAATGTGGCACAGATTATTATTGTTCCTAAATTGACTTGGTCTCTCAGGAAGGGAGCTTCCTCTTTTTTTTTTTTCTTTTGGGGGGTGTGTCTTTAGAGCCTGCTTCTTGAAATAAACCTGCCCTGGAGCAGGTTTAAGTTTATTGATCTGTTGCTATAGTGATTTAGCCCAACCTGCTTCAAGGCACGGAACAAGCCTGACATGGCGTCAGGTTATCCTGAAATTATCCAGCTAACCGATCTTGATCTATCTGATGAAGATCCTGATCATTCTGAAGTCTGAGGAATCAGCAGGTGAGATTTCTATGACTCAGAGTGAACGTCTATTATCTCTGCTGCATACAGTGAGACTGTGACTGATTCAAACTGGACTGTTCAGTCCACTAAGAGGATCAGCGGTCTGGAATAAACCAGAAGATTTAGGATCCACAGAGATGAGATCAAGTCATTAAAACAAAGGCAAAACCAGAGTCATGGTTAGTCCTCTCTGAGATCATCCTGATGTTTAATTGGTCCGTGGTGGGTCAGAGTCTCAGTGGCACTTCACAACATCTGTGGTGGTTCAGACTGTCTGTGGTGGTTCAGACTGTGGTGGTTCAGACTGTGGTGGTTCAGACTGTCTGTGGTGGTTCAGACTGTCTGTGGTGGTTCAGACTGTGGTGGTTCAGACTGTATGTGGTGGTTCAGACTGTCTGTGGTGGTTCAGACTGTGGTGGTTCAGACTGTGGTGGTACAGACTGTCTATGGTGGTTCAGAATGTCTGTGGTGGTTCAGACTGTCTATGGTGGTTCAGACTGTGGTGGTTCAGACTGTCTATGGTGGTTCAGAATGTCTGTGGTGGTTCAGACTGTCTGTGGTGGTTCAGACTGTCTGTGGTGGTTCAGACTGTCTGTGGTGGTTCAGACTGTGGTGGTTCAGACTGTGGTGGTTCAGACTGTCTGTGGTGGTTCAGAATGTCTGTGGTGGTTCAGACTGTCTGTGTGGTTCAGACAGTCTGTGGTGGTCCAGATGGTCTGTGGTGGTTCAGACTGTCTGTGGTGGTTCAGACTGTCTGTGGTGGTTCAGACTGTCTGTGGTGGTTCAGACTGTATGTGGTGGTTCAGACTGTCTGTGGTGGTTCAGACTGTCTGTGGTGGTTCAGACTGTCTGTGGTGGTTCAGACTGTTAGTGGTGGTTCAGACTGTGGTGGTTCAGACTGTCTGTGTGGTTCAGACTGTCTATGGTGGTTCAGACAGTCTGTGGTGGTTCAGACTGTCTGTGGTGGTTCAGACTGTCTGTGTGGTTCAGACAGTCTGTGGTGGTTCAGACTGTCTGTGGTGGTTCAGACTGTCTGTGGTGGTTCAGACTGTGGTGGTTCAGACGGTCTGTGGTGGTTCAGACTGTCTGTGGTGGTTCAGACGGTCTGTGGTGGTTCAGACTGTCTGTGGTGGTTCAGACTGTGGTGGTTCAGACTGTCTATGGTGGTTCAGAATGTCTGTGGTGGTTCAGACTGTCTGTGGTGGTTCAGACTGTCTGTGGTGGTTCAGACTGTGGTGGTTCAGACTGTGGTGGTTCAGACTGTCTGTGGTGGTTCAGACTGTCTGTGGTGGTTCAGACTGTCTGTGTGGTTCAGACAGTCTGTGGTGGTCTAGATGGTCTGTGGTGGTTCAGACTGTATGTGGTGGTTCAGACTGTCTGTGGTGGTTCAGACTGTCTGTGGTGGTTCAGACTGTATGTGGTGGTTCAGACTGTCTGTGGTGGTTCAGACTGTCTGTTGTGGTTCAGACTGTCTGTGGTGGTTCAGACTGTTAGTGGTGGTTCAGACTGTGGTGGTTCAGACTGTCTGTGTGGTTCAGACTGTCTATGGTGGTTCAGACAGTCTGTGGTGGTTCAGACTGTCTGTGGTGGTTCAGACTGTCTGTGTGGTTCAGACAGTCTGTGGTGGTTCAGACTGTCTGTGGTGGTTCAGACTGTGGTGGTTCAGACGGTCTGTGGTGGTTCAGACTGTCTGTGGTGGTTCAGACGGTCTGTGGTGGTTCAGACTGTCTGTGGTGGTTCAGACTGTGGTGGTTCAGACTGTCTGTGGTGGTTCAGACTGTGGTGGTGGTTCAGACTGTATGTGGTGGTTCAGACTGTCTGTGGTGGTTCAGATTGTCTGTGGTGGTTCAGACTGTCTGTGGTGGTTCAGACTGTCTGTGGTGGTTCAGACTGTGGTGGTTCAGACTGTCTGTGGTGGTTCAGACTGTGGTGGTTCAGACTGTCTGTGGTGGTTCAGACTGTCTGTGGTGGTTCAGACGGTTTGTGGTGGTTCAGACTGTCTGTGGTGGTTCAGACTGTCTGTGGTGGTTCAGACTGTATGTGGTGGTTCAGACTGTCTGTGGTGGTTCAGACTGTCTGTGGTGGTTCAGACTGTCTGTGGTGGTTCAGATGGTCTGTGGTGGTTCAGACTGTCTGTGTGGTTCAGACAGTCTGTGGTGGTTCAGACTGTCTGTGGTGGTTCAGACTGTGGTGGTTCAGACTGTCTGTGGTGGTTCAGACTGTGGTGGTTCAGACTGTCTGTGGTGGTTCAGACTGTCTGTGGTGGTTCAGACTGTCTGTGGTGGTTCAGACGGTTTGTGGTGGTTCAGACTGTCTGTGGTGGTTCAGACTGTCTGTGCTGGTACAGACTGTATGTGGTGGTTCAGACTGTCTGTGGTGGTTCAGACTGTCTGTGGTGGTTCAGATGGTCTGTGGTGGTTCAGACTGTCTGTGGTGGTTCAGACTGTCTGTGGTGGTTCAGACTGTCTATGGTGGTTCAGACTGTCCGTGGTGGTTCAGATGGTCTGTGGTGGTTCAGACTGTCTGTGGTGGTTCAGACTGTCTGTGGTGGTTCAGACTGTCTATGGTGGTTCAGACAGTCTGTGGTGGTTCAGACAGTCTGTGGTGGTTCAGACTGTCTGTGGTGGTTCAGACTGTGGTGGTTCAGACGGTCTGTGGTGGTACAGACTGTCTTTGGTGGTTCAGACGGTCTGTGGTGGTTCAGACTGTATGTGGTGGTTCAGACTGTGGTGGTTCAGACTGTCTGTGGTGGTTCAGACTGTGGTGGTTCAGACTGTATGTGGTGGTTCAGACTGTCTGTGGTGGTTCAGACTGTCTGTGGTGGTTCAGACTGTCTGTGGTGTTTCAGACGGTCTGTGGTGGTTCAGACTGTCTGTGGTGGTTCAGACTGTGGTGGTTCAGACTGTCTGTGGTGGTTCAGACTGTGGTGGTTCAGACTGTCTGTGGTGGTTCAGACCGTGGTGGTTCAGACTGTGGTGGTTCAGACTGTCTGTGGTGGTTCAGACTGTGGTGGTTCAGACTGTCTGTGGTGGTTCAGACCGTGGTGGTTCAGACTGTGGTGGTTCAGACAGTCTGTGGTGGTTCAGACTGTATGTGGTGGTTCAGACTGTCTGTGGTGGTTCAGACTGTCTGTGGTGGTTCAGACTGTCTATGGTGGTTCAGACAGTCTGTGGTGGTTCAGACAGTCTGTGGTGGTTCAGACTGTCTGTGGTGGTTCAGACTGTGGTGGTTCAGACGGTCTGTGGTGGTACAGACTGTCTTTGGTGGTTCAGACGGTCTGTGGTGGTTCAGACTGTCTGTGGTGGTTCAGACTGTGGTGGTTCAGACTGTATGTGGTGGTTCAGACTGTCTGTGGTGGTTCAGATTGTCTACGGTGGTTCAGACTGTCTGTGGTGTTTCAGACAGTCTGTGGTGGTTCAGACTGTCTGTGGTGGTTCAGACTGTGGTGGTTCAGACTGTCTGTGGTGGTTCAGACCATGGTGGTTCAGACTGTCTGTGGTGGTTCAGACTGTCTGTGGTGGTTCAGACTGTCTGTGTGGTTCAGACAGTCTGTGGTGGTCCAGACTGTCTGTGGTGGTTCAGACTGTCCGTGGTGGTTCAGACTGTCCGTGGTGGTTCAGACTGTCTATGGTGGTTCAGACTGTCTGTGGTGGTTCAGACTGTCTGTGGTGGTTCAGACTGTCTGTGTGGTTCAGACAGTCTGTGGTGGTTCAGACTGTCTGTGGTGGTTCAGACTGTCTGTGGTGGTTCAGACTGTCTGTGTGGTTCAGACAGTCTGTGGTGGTTCAGACTGTCTGTGGTGGTTCAGACTGTCTGTGTGGTTCAGACAGTCTGTGGTGGTCGAGACTGTCTGTGGTGGTTCAGACTATCTATGGTGGTTCAGACTGTCTGTGGTGGTTCAGACTGTCTATGGTGGTTCAGACAGTCTGTGGTGGTTCAGACTCACCCACTCAGCTGCTTTCTCTGTCAGAGTAGAGGAAGAAAGGCTGAGTGGAGGATTTGGGGTGATCAGAATACCAACACAAAGAAAAGCCACTTCTCCTTTTGTTTGTCCTCCATGATGGGGGACAAAGCTCGCCACAAGTGGGGCTTAACATTCCAACAGGCCGGAGGAGAGACGGCAGCTGGCACAGCGGATGGGCCACACGATGGATCTGAGCTCACAGCACACAGGAAGATTGGGTTACCCCGGCCAGCTGGAATGCATGGGAACGGGGGGGTGGGGGGTTGAGTTGGGGGTTGTTTGCTATCCAGCCTTTTTCCAGATTCAATAATTAATATAAAGCGCTGAACGGCCCTCCATCCTGTCTCTGTCAGGGAATGTTGATACGGCAGGAGTGTAGGAAAAATTTGATTTAAGCTACTCTTTGTGGAAAAACAACTTAAAATTTGGTTGGAAATATTGGGGTGAAGGGTGGCAATTGAAATTTCGGTGGAGTTGTTTGGATTTTTGGTAGAATTTAAAAAAGTTCAAACAAAATTTCATAATTTTTCAGGAATGTAGTCGTGCAACTGATTGGGAATTTGATCAGAAATTTTATGGGGATTTAGTGTGGAATTTTCATGTATTTTTATAGAAAATGTTGGCATACGTTTATATATTTTCATGAGGGTAGGGTTTTTTTGTTTTTTTTTCTTTCACTTTTTTGACCATATTCATGGGAATTTGCTAAATTTGTTTTGATGTTTGGGGAAACTTGGAAACCTCAGGAATTCTTACAAAATTGGGAACCATAAAAGTAATTCTGAAGAATATTTATTTTTTGTGTGTGTGTGGCGGGGTATGGATTTGGAACATTGAGGGTGGGTCATGGAGGTTTCATGAGTTACTTTTATATGTTTCAAATGCATTTTTAAGGATTTTTGGATGAGGTATTTTTATATTTTCATGGAATTTGTTTTTGAAAAAGTGTTTCTCTGGAAAATTTTGGGATAAGATTGTATATGTAGGAGCATAAAAAGGGAAAAAATAAGCATTTCATGGGAATTTGTAAAATTTGTTTGGATATTTGGGGGAATTTATTTCCTTGAAAATTTGTGAACCGTATTAGTTCTTTGAGGGAATTTGCTTTGATTTTTTTGTATTTTCAGAGAAAACATGGGAATATATTTGTCATTTTTCATGGGAAATGTTGTAAGGGTGGTCACAGAAAATTTTGGGAATTAATTTTGATGTTTCGGGGAATTTTCCAACCTTTTTTTGAAAGTGTGGTAAATGTATCTATACTGTTTTGGGGAATCAGATCAGAAATTTTCAGGGGAATTTGAAGAGAGGGTTCAGTAGAGATGGTTTGACTGATTAGAGTCCTTAATTCAAACATTAATGTTTGGTCATTCAGTCTTTCTGTTGTGTTTAAACTGCTGCTTTGACACAAATGAAAGCACTACAGATAACACTGAATGTTGTTTCATTAAAGGTACTGTGTGTGTGTGTGTGTGTGTGTGTGTAGGTGTGGGGGTGCGCTAACGGTTTGCTCAGGTGACCCTCAGTGCTCTGTACTCAGCTGTGTGAGCCCGGAGAGGCCAGGTAAGATAATTTGAAGCAGAAGTGGCTAAAAATAAGAAAAAAAAAAAAAAAAAAACGGAGGGGAAAAGGCCTGAAAGGTAAATAACAGAGAGAGAGAGAGAGAGAGAGAGAGAGAGAGAGAGAGAGCTCTCTAAGGATTGAGTGATGAAAACAGGCGAGCAGAGAGCAGAGCGGAGGATAAAGAGAGACCTCATGTTGTTCTTCCCGTCTGTCATGAATATCAATGAGAGGAGCTGGGATTAGGATAGTTCATGTTAATGTTCACAGAGCCCTGAGGACTTCCCTCCTCTCTGATTGGACAAGAAGGATTCTCTGAGAAAACCCCGACACTCTGAACTCTGATGAAGACCGAACCAGACAGAGAGGATGATGGGAAGAAAACCTGAGTCCATAAAATCTGACCAACAAGCAGTTTTTACTGAATCAGTCCTTCTGAATAATTGGTCCTCTGATGGGAACCTGGAGGAGAAACCAGGAGGGAGAACCATGGTGAACCAGAAAGAGGAACCAGAGACCAGGAGGAACTGGTAGAAATCAGGAGCGAAAACCAGGAGGGAGAACCAGGAACAAGGAGGAGGAACCAGGATGAGGAACGAGGAACCAAGAAGAACCAAGGGGAACCAGGACAATAACCAGAGAGCAGGACGAACCAAGAGGAACCAGGAGGAGGAACAAGAACCCAGAGGAACCAAGAAGGGAACCAGAAGGAGGAACCAAAGACCAAGGGGAAGATAAGAGAGCTAAGATAAGATATTCCTTTATTAGTCCCACAAGGGGAAATGTCAATTTACAGCAGCAAAAGTATCTTAGAAAAAGCAGGACATTGGCAACAGGAACACAATAGAAATAGAGGACAAATAAAAGTAGTGTTACAAGAGCACAAATAAATACAAAAATATGGAATATAAAAACGTCAGCTTACAAATTAGAAATAGTATTTACAAACAGTTATGTACAGGTTGGATAATTACAGATTGGGTGTGGAGATATTCATATGTTCACCTATATATACAAATATTTATACAAACGTGTGTACACATTATACTTATAGATATTAGTTATTGCACAGATTATTATGAGCAGTTTCTGTTGTGGAGCCTAACAGCTGCAGGAAGGAAAGACCTGCAATTCCTCTCCTTCACACTCTTCAGGTGTAGCATCCTTCCACTAATGGAGCTCCTTAGTCCAGTGAGTGTGTGTTAGAGGCGGTGGGAGTCATCCATCATGGAGGACAGCTTGGCTGTCATCCTCCTCTCCTCTGTCGTCAGCTGTCTGATCTTTAAAAAGTAAACATTTGAATACAGTTTAACTTTGCCATAGACCATGTTTTTGCTGCTCTCCATGGGCCCCCAGTGTGACTGGGCCCCAGAAAGCTCTCCCCTGTATCCCTCCTATGGACGGTCTTAATCCCATCCACCTCATGTTTATAAATCTGAGAACCCTGGAGCTCAGACGACTGATGGTCAGAGGAATGACCCAGCAGAAACAGACATAAATATTAAAGTCAACACAGTGACAGATGCTGGAAGAGAATGAGAAACCTGTGCAGGTATAATTAGAGCTCATTGATTGCAGAGCACTTTAGCACTCTCCATAATGGGCCAGAATACCATCTATCTAAGATTATGATTCATACGCTGATGTTCAGCTGAATGCAACAACAATCTTTATCTGATTTCCATTTGAGCCCAGAGTGCACCATCATTTATGCTCCACCTCTGAGTTTACTCAAGGAATAATCCAAAGAAAAACACCACCTTAATTTTCAAACAGCTTTATCAGACTGCACTTTCAACCAGCAACAGTCAATGCATGATCAACATGTGAAAAAAAAAAAAAAAAAAATGGAAATTGGAAATTTGGGCCTTAAAATAATCAATTATGACTCAGATCAAAAAGTTTGCGAATTGACACAGTTAATGAGCATCTGATGGAGTAAACAAGTAACTGACCAAGTTAACGAGTATCTGACCGAGTTAACGAGTATCTGACAGAGTTAATGAATATCTGAAAGAGTTAATGAGTACCTGTCAGAGTTAACGAGTATCTTGACAGAGTTCACGAGTATCTGACAGAGTAAACGAGTATCTGACAGAATTAATGAGTATCTGAAAGAGTTAACGAGTATCTTGACAGGGTTAATGAGTATCTGAAAGAGTTAACGAGTATCTTGACAGAGTTAATGAGTATCTGAAAGAGTTAACGAGTATCTTGACAGAGTTAATGAGTATCTGAAAGAGTTAACGAGTATCTTGACAGAGTTAATGAGTATCTGAAAGAGTTAATGAGTATTTTGACAGGGTTAATGAGTATCTGAAAGAGTTAACGAGTATCTTGACAGGGTAAACGAGTATCTGACAGAGTTAACGAGTATCTGACAGGGTTAATGAATATCTGGAAGGGTTAACGAGTATCTGACAGAGTTAATGAATATCTGAAAGAGTTCACCAGTATCTGACAGAGTTCATGAGTATCTGACAGAGTTAAGGAATATATGACAGAGTTAATGAATATCTGAAAGGGTTAACGAGTATCTGACAGAGTTAACGAGTATCTGACAGAGTTAACAAGTATCTGACAAAGTAAATGAGTATCTGACAGAGTTCGGAGGTATCTGACAGAGTTCACAAGTATCTGACAGAGTTCACGAGTATCTGACAGAGATCATAAGTATCTGACAGAGTTCAAGAGTATCTGACAGAGTTCACGAGTATCTGACAGAGTTCACGAGTTTCTGACAGAATAAACGAGTATCTGACAGAATTAATGAGTATCTGAAAGAGTTAAGGAGTATCTTGACAGGGTAAAAGAGTATCTGACAGAGTTAACAAGTATCTGAGAGAGTCCATGAGTATCTGACAGAGTTCACGATTATCTGACAGAGTTAATGAGTATCTGAAAGAGTTCATGGATATCTGAAAGAGTTTATGAGTATCTGAAAGAGTTCACGAGTATCTGACAGAGTTCACAAGTATCTGACAGAATAAACGAGTATCTGACAGAATTAATGAGTATCTGAAAGAGTTAACAAGTATCTGACAGAGTTCACAAGTATCTGACAGAGTTAGGAATATCTGACAGAGTTAACGAGTATCTGACAGAGTAAACGAGTATCTGACAGAGTTAAAGAGTATCTGAAAGAGTTCACGAGTATCTTGACAGAGTTCATGAGTATCTGACAGAGTTCACGAGTATTAGAGAAAGTAAATGAGTATCTGAAAGAGTTCATGGATATCTGAAAGAGTTTATGAGTATCAGACAGAGTAAATGAGTATCTGACAGAGTTAACGAGTATCTGAAAGGGGTAATGAATATCTAAAAGGGTTAACGAGTATCTGACAGAGTTAACGCGTATCAGACAAAGTAAATGAGTATCTGACAGAATTCACAAGTATCTGAAAGAGTTACTGAGTATCTGACAGAGTAAATGAGTATCTGACAGAGTTCATGAGTATTTGACAGAGTTCATGAGTATCTGACAGAGTTAACGAGTATCTGACAGAGTTAACGAGTATCAGACAAAGTAAATGAGTGTCTGACAGAGTTCACCAGTATCTGACAGAGTTCACGAGTATCTGACAGAATAAACGAATATCTGACAGAATTAATGAGTATCTGAAAGAGTTAATGAGTATCTGACAGAGTTCACAGTTATCTGACAGAGTTACAAATATCTGACAGAGTAAATGAGTATCTGAAAGAGTTAATGAGTATCTGACAGAGTTCACAAGTATCTGACAGAGTTACGAATATCTGACAGAGTAAATGAGTATCTGACAGAGTTCGGAGGTATCTGACGGAGTTCACAAGTATCTGACAGAGTTCATGAGTATCTGACAGAGTTCATAAGTATCTGACAGAGTTCACCAGTATCTGACAGGGTTAATGAATATCTGAAAGGGTTAACGAGTATCTGACAGAGTTCATGAGTATCTGACAGAGTTCATGAGTATCTGACAGAGTTCGGAGGTATCTGACAGAGTTCATAAGTGTCTGGCAGAGTTCACGAGTATCTGACAGAGTTCACGAGTATCTGACAGAATAAACGTGTATCTGACAGAGTTCACGAGTATCTGACAGAGTTCATGAGTATCTGACAGAGTTCACAAGTATCTGACAGAGTTACGAATATCTGACAGAGTAAATGAGTATCTGACAGAGTTCATGAGTATTTCACAGAGTTAACGATTATCTGACAGAGTAAACGAGTATCAGACAAAGTAACTGAGTATCTGACAGAGTTCGGAGGTATCTGACAGAGTTCACAAGTATCTGACAGAGTTCACGAGTATCTGACAGAATAAACGAGTATTTGACAGAATTAATGAGTATCTGACAGAGTTCACGAGTATCTGACAGAGTTCACAAGTATCTGACAGAGTTACGAATATCTGACAGAGTAAATGAGTATCTGACAGAGTTCATGAGTATTTGACAGAGTTAACGATTATCTGACAGAGTAAACGAGTATCAGACAAAGTAACTGAGTATCTGACAGAGTTCGGAGGTATCTGACAGAGTTCATAAGTATCTGACAGAGTTCACCAGTATCTGACAGGGTTAATGAATATCTGAAAGGGTTAACGAGTATCTGACAGAGTTCATGAGTTTCTGACAGAGTTCATGAGTATCTGACAGAGTTCGGAGGTATCTGACAGAGTTCATAAGTGTCTGGCAGAGTTCACGAGTATCTGACAGAGTTCACGAGTATCTGACAGAATAAACGTGTATCTGACAGAGTTCACGAGTATCTGACAGAGTTCATGAGTATCTGACAGAGTTCACAAGTATCTGACAGAGTTACGAATATCTGACAGAGTAAATGAGTATCTGACAGAGTTCATGAGTATTTCACAGAGTTAACGATTATCTGACAGAGTTAACGAGTATCTGACAGGGTTAATGAATATCTGGAAGGGTTAACGAGTATCTGACAGAGTTAATGAATATCTGAAAGAGTTCACCAGTATCTGACAGAGTTCATGAGTATCTGACAGAGTTAAGGAATATATGACAGAGTTAATGAATATCTGAAAGGGTTAACGAGTATCTGACAGAGTTAACGAGTATCTGACAGAGTTAACAAGTATCTGACAAAGTAAATGAGTATCTGACAGAGTTCGGAGGTATCTGACAGAGTTCACAAGTATCTGACAGAGTTCACGAGTATCTGACAGAGATCATAAGTATCTGACAGAGTTCAAGAGTATCTGACAGAGTTCACGAGTATCTGACAGAGTTCACGAGTTTCTGACAGAATAAACGAGTATCTGACAGAATTAATGAGTATCTGAAAGAGTTAACAAGTATCTGACAAAGTAAATGAGTGTCTGACAGAGTTCACCAGTATCTGACAGAGTTCACGAGTATCTGACAGAATAAACGAATATCTGACAGAATTAATGAGTATCTGAAAGAGTTAATGAGTATCTGACAGAGTTCACAGTTATCTGACAGAGTTACAAATATCTGACAGAGTAAATGAGTATCTGAAAGAGTTAATGAGTATCTGACAGAGTTCACAAGTATCTGACAGAGTTACGAATATCTGACAGAGTAAATGAGTATCTGACAGAGTTCGGAGGTATCTGACGGAGTTCACAAGTATCTGACAGAGTTCATGAGTATCTGACAGAGTTCATAAGTATCTGACAGAGTTCACCAGTATCTGACAGGGTTAATGAATATCTGAAAGGGTTAACGAGTATCTGACAGAGTTCATGAGTATCTGACAGAGTTCATGAGTATCTGACAGAGTTCGGAGGTATCTGACAGAGTTCATAAGTGTCTGGCAGAGTTCACGAGTATCTGACAGAGTTCACGAGTATCTGACAGAATAAACGTGTATCTGACAGAGTTCACGAGTATCTGACAGAGTTCATGAGTATCTGACAGAGTTCACAAGTATCTGACAGAGTTACGAATATCTGACAGAGTAAATGAGTATCTGACAGAGTTCATGAGTATTTCACAGAGTTAACGATTATCTGAAAGAGTTAACGTTGTTCAGACATTGTAACTGAGTATCTGACAGAGTTCGGAGGTATCTGACAGAGTTCACAAGTATCTGACAGAGTTCACGAGTATCTGACAGAATAAACGAGTATTTGACAGAATTAATGAGTATCTGACAGAGTTCACGAGTATCTGACAGAGTTCACAAGTATCTGACAGAGTTACGAATATCTGACAGAGTAAATGAGTATCTGACAGAGTTCATGAGTATTTGACAGAGTTAACGATTATCTGACAGAGTAAACGAGTATCAGACAAAGTAACTGAGTATCTGACAGAGTTCGGAGGTATCTGACAGAGTTCATAAGTATCTGACAGAGTTCACCAGTATCTGACAGGGTTAATGAATATCTGAAAGGGTTAACGAGTATCTGACAGAGTTCATGAGTATCTGACAGAGTTCATGAGTATCTGACAGAGTTCGGAGGTATCTGACAGAGTTCATAAGTGTCTGGCAGAGTTCACGAGTATCTGACAGAGTTCACGAGTATCTGACAGAGTTAGGAATATCTGACAGAGTTAACGAGTATCTGACAGAGTAAACGAGTATCTGACAGAGTTAAAGAGTATCTGAAAGAGTTCACGAGTATCTTGACAGAGTTCATGAGTATCTGACAGAGTTCACGAGTATTAGAGAAAGTAAATGAGTATCTGAAAGAGTTCATGGATATCTGAAAGAGTTTATGAGTATCAGACAGAGTAAATGAGTATCTGACAGAGTTAACGAGTATCTGAAAGGGGTAATGAATATCTAAAAGGGTTAACGAGTATCTGACAGAGTTAACGCGTATCAGACAAAGTAAATGAGTATCTGACAGAATTCACAAGTATCTGAAAGAGTTACTGAGTATCTGACAGAGTAAATGAGTATCTGACAGAGTTCATGAGTATTTGACAGAGTTCATGAGTATCTGACAGAGTTAACGAGTATCTGACAGAGTTCATGAGTATCAGACAAAGTAAACTGAGTGTCTGACAGAGTTCATCAGTATCTGTCAGAGTTCACGAGTATCTGACAGAATAAACGAATATCTGACAGAATTAATGAGTATCTGAAAGAGTTAATGAGTATCTGACAGAGTTCACAGTTATCTGACAGAGTTACAAATATCTGACAGAGTAAATGAGTATCTGAAAGAGTTAATGAGTATCTGACAGAGTTCACAAGTATCTGACAGAGTTACGAATATCTGACAGAGTAAATGAGTATCTGACAGAGTTCGGAGGTATCTGACGGAGTTCACAAGTATCTGACAGAGTTCATGAGTATCTGACAGAGTTCATAAGTATCTGACAGAGTTCACCAGTATCTGACAGGGTTAATGAATATCTGAAAGGGTTAACGAGTATCTGACAGAGTTCATGAGTATCTGACAGAGTTCATGAGTATCTGACAGAGTTCGGAGGTATCTGACAGAGTTCATAAGTGTCTGGCAGAGTTCACGAGTATCTGACAGAGTTCACGAGTATCTGACAGGGAATGAAAGCGTGTATCTGACAGAGTTCACGAGTATCTGACAGAGTTCATGAGTATCTGACAGAGTTCACAAGTATCTGACAGAGTTACGAATATCTGACAGAGTAAATGAGTATCTGACAGAGTTCATGAGTATTTCACAGAGTTAACGATTATCTGACAGAGTAAACGAGTATCAGACAAAGTAACTGAGTATCTGACAGAGTTCGGAGGTATCTGACAGAGTTCACAAGTATCTGACAGAGTTCACGAGTATCTGACAGAATAAACGAGTATTTGACAGAATTAATGAGTATCTGACAGAGTTCACGAGTATCTGACAGAGTTCACAAGTATCTGACAGAGTTACGAATATCTGACAGAGTAAATGAGTATCTGACAGAGTTCATGAGTATTTGACAGAGTTAACGATTATCTGACAGAGTAAACGAGTATCAGACAAAGTAACTGAGTATCTGACAGAGTTCGGAGGTATCTGACAGAGTTCATAAGTATCTGACAGAGTTCACCAGTATCTGACAGGGTTAATGAATATCTGACAGGGTTAACGAGTATCTGACAGAGTTCATGAGTTTCTGACAGAGTTCATGAGTATCTGACAGAGTTCGGAGGTATCTGACAGAGTTCATAAGTGTCTGGCAGAGTTCACGAGTATCTGACAGAGTTCACGAGTATCTGACAGAATAAACGTGTATCTGACAGAGTTCACGAGTATCTGACAGAGTTCATGAGTATCTGACAGAGTTCACGAGTATCTGACAGAGTTACAATATCTGACAGAGTAAATGAGTATCTGACAGAGTTCATGAGTATTTCACAGAGTTAACGATTATCTGACAGAGTTAACGAGTATCTGACAGGGTTAATGAATATCTGGAAGGGTTAACGAGTATCTGACAGAGTTAATGAATATCTGAAAGAGTTCACCAGTATCTGACAGAGTTCATGAGTATCTGACAGAGTTAAGGAATATATGACAGAGTTAATGAATATCTGAAAGGGTTAACGAGTATCTGACAGAGTTAACGAGTATCTGACAGAGTAAATGAGTATCTGACAGAGTTAAAGAGTATCTGACAGAGTTCTGATGTATCTGACAGAGTTCACAAGTATCTGACAGAGTTCACGAGTATCTGACAGAGATCATAAGTATCTGACAGAGTTCAAGAGTATCTGACAGAGTTCACGAGTATCTGACAGAGTTCACGAGTTTCTGACAGAATAAACGAGTATCTGACAGAATTAATGAGTATCTGAAAGAGTTAACAAGTATCTGACAAAGTAAATGAGTGTCTGACAGAGTTCACCAGTATCTGACAGAGTTCACGAGTATCTGACAGAATAAACGAATATCTGACAGAATTAATGAGTATCTGAAAGAGTTAATGAGTATCTGACAGAGTTCACAGTTATCTGACAGAGTTACAAATATCTGACAGAGTAAATGAGTATCTGAAAGAGTTAATGAGTATCTGACAGAGTTCACAAGTATCTGACAGAGTTACGAATATCTGACAGAGTAAATGAGTATCTGACAGAGTTCGGAGGTATCTGACGGAGTTCACAAGTATCTGACAGAGTTCATGAGTATCTGACAGAGTTCATAAGTATCTGACAGAGTTCACCAGTATCTGACAGGGTTAATGAATATCTGAAAGGGTTAACGAGTATCTGACAGAGTTCATGAGTATCTGACAGAGTTCATGAGTATCTGACAGAGTTCGGAGGTATCTGACAGAGTTCATAAGTGTCTGGCAGAGTTCACGAGTATCTGACAGAGTTCACGAGTATCTGACAGAATAAACGTGTATCTGACAGAGTTCACGAGTATCTGACAGAGTTCATGAGTATCTGACAGAGTTCACAAGTATCTGACAGAGTTACGAATATCTGACAGAGTAAATGAGTATCTGACAGAGTTCATGAGTATTTCACAGAGTTAACGATTATCTGACAGAGTAAACGAGTATCAGACAAAGTAACTGAGAATCTGACAGAGTACCTCGGTATCTGACAGAGTTCACAAGTATCTGACAGAGTTCACGAGTATCTGACAGAATAAACGAGTATTTGACAGAATTAATGAGTATCTGACAGAGTTCACGAGTATCTGACAGAGTTCACAAGTATCTGACAGAGTTACGAATATCTGACAGAGTAAATGAGTATCTGACAGAGTTCATGAGTATTTGACAGAGTTAACGATTATCTGACAGAGTAAACGAGTATCAGACAAAGTAACTGAGTATCTGACAGAGTTCGGAGGTATCTGACAGAGTTCATAAGTATCTGACAGAGTTCACCAGTATCTGACAGGGTTAATGAATATCTGAAAGGGTTAACGAGTATCTGACAGAGTTCATGAGTATCTGACAGAGTTCATGAGTATCTGACAGAGTTCGGAGGTATCTGACAGAGTTCATAAGTGTCTGGCAGAGTTCACGAGTATCTGACAGAGTTCACGAGTATCTGACAGAATAAACGTGTATCTGACAGAGTTCACGAATATCTGACAGAGTTACAAATATCTGACAGAGTTAACGAGTATCTGACAGAGTAAACAAGTATCTGACAGAGTTAATGAGTATCTGAAAGAGTTAACGAGTATCTTGACAGGGTTAATGAGTATCTGAAAGAGTTCATGAGTATCTGACAGGGTTAATGAATATCTGAAAGGGTTAACGAGTATCTGACAGAGTTTATGAGTATCTGACAGAGTTCACGAATATATGACAGAGATAACGAGTATCTGACAGAGTAACGGGGTCTGACAGAGTTCACAAGTAACTGAAAGAGTTAAAGACTTTCTGACGGATAACGAGTATCTGACAGAGTAAATGAGTATCAGACAGAGTAAATGAGTATCTGACAGAGTTCGGAGGTATCTGACAGAGTTCATGAGTATCTGACAAACGTAACTAGTACCTGACAGAGTTAAGTATCTGACAGAGTTCACGAGTATCTGACAGAATAAACGAGTATTTGACAGAATTAATGAGTATCTGACAGAGTTCACGAGTATCTGACAGAGTTCACAAGTATCTGACAGAGTTACGAATATCTGACAGAGTAAATGAGTATCTGACAGAGTTCATGAGTATTTGACAGAGTTAACGATTATCTGACAGAGTAAACGAGTATCAGACAGAGTAAATGAGTATCTGACAGAGTTCGGAGGTATCTGACAGAGTTCGGAGGTATCTGACAGAGTTCATGAGTATCTGACAGAGTTCACGAGTATCTGACAGAGTTCATAAGTATCTGACAGAGTTCACCAGTATCTGAAAGAGTTAACGAGTATCTGACAGAGTTCACAAATATCTGACAGAGTTCAGATATCTGACAGAGTTAACGAGTATCTGACAGAGTAAACAAGTATCTGACAGAGTTAATGAGTATCTGAAAGAGTTAACGAGTATGTTGACAGGGTTAATGAGTATCTGAAAGAGTTCACGAGTATCTGACAGGGTTAATGAATATCTGAAAGGGTTAACGAGTATCTGACAGAGTTTATGAGTATCTGACAGAGTTCACGAATATATGACAGAGATCATGAGTATCTGAAAGAGTAACGGGGTCTGACAGAGTTCACAAGTAACTGAAAGAGTTAAAGACTTTCTGACGGATAACGAGTATCTGACAGAGTAAATGAGTATCTGAAATAGTTAACGAGTATCTGACAGAGTTAACGAGTATCAGACAGAGTAAATGAGTATCTGACAGAGTTCGGAGGTATCTGACAGAGTTCATGAGTATCTGACAGAGGTAACTAGTACCTGACAGAGTTAAGTATCTGACAGAGTTCACGAGTATCTGACAGAGTTCATGAGTATCAGACAGAGTAAATGAGTATCTGACAGAGTTCGGAGGTTTCTGACAGAGTTCATAAGTATCTGGCAGATTACGAGTATCTGACAGAGTTAACGAGTATCTGACAGAGTTCACGAGTATCTGACAGAGTTCACAAGTATCTGACAGAGTTACGAATATCTGACAGAGTAAATGAGTATCTGACAGAGTTCATGAGTATTTGACAGAGTTAACGATTATCTGACAGAGTAAACGAGTATCAGACAAAGTAACTGAGTATCTGACAGAGTTCGGAGGTATCTGACAGAGTTCACAAGTATCTGACAGAGTTCACGAGTATCTGACAGAGTTCATAAGTATCTGACAGAGTTCACCAGTATCTGAAAGAGTTAACAAGTATCTGACAGAGTAAACAAGTATCTGACAGAGTTAATGAGTATCTGAAAGAGTTAACGAGTATCTTGACAGGGTTAATGAGTATCTGAAAGAGTTCACGAGTATCTGACAGGGTTAATGAATATCTGAAAGGGTTAACGAGTATCTGACAGAGTTTATGAGTATCTGACAGAGTTCACGAATATATGACAGAGATAACGAGTATCTGACAGAGTAACGGGGTCTGACAGAGTTCACAAGTAACTGAAAGAGTTAAAGACTTTCTGACGGATAACGAGTATCTGACAGAGTAAATGAGTATCAGACAGAGTAAATGAGTATCTGACAGAGTTCGGAGGTATCTGACAGAGTTCATGAGTATCTGACAGAGGTAACTACTACCTGACAGAGTTAAGTATCTGACAGAGTTCACGAGTATCTGACAGAGTTCATGAGTATCAGACAGAGTTCATGAGTATCTGACAGAGGTAACTAGTATCTGACAGAGTTAAGTATCTGACAGAGTTCATGAGTATCTGAGAGAGTTAATGAGTATCTGAAAGAGTTAACGAGTATCTTGACAGGGTTAATGAGTATCTGAAAGAGTTAACGAGTATCTTGACAGGGTTAATGAGTATCTGAAAGAGTTAACGAGTATCTTGACAGGGTTAATGAGTATCTGAAAGAGTTCACGAGTATCTGACAGGGTTAATGAATATCTGAAAGGGTTAACGAGTATCTGACAAAGTTAATGAGTATCTTGAAGAGTTCACGGATATCTGACAGAGTTTATGAGTATCTGACAGAGTTCACGAATATATGACAGAGATAACGAGTATCTGACAGAGTAACAGGGTCTGACAGAGTTCACAAGTAACTGAAAGAGTTAAAGACTTTCTGACGGATAATGAGTATCTGACAGAGTAAATGAGTATCTGAAAGAGTTAACGAGTATCTGACAGAGTTAACGAGTATCAGACAGAGTAAATGAGTATCTGACAGAGTTCGGAGGTATCTGACAGAGTTCATCAGTATCTGACAGAGGTAACTAGTACCTGACAGAGTTAAGTATCTGACAGAGTTCACGAGTATCTGACAGAGTTCATGAGTATCAGACAGAGTAAATGAGTATCTGACAGAGGTAACTAGTATCTGACAGAGTTAAGTATCTGACAGAGTTAATGAGTATCTGACAGAGTTAACGAGTATCTGACAGAGTTCACGAGTTTCTGACAGAGTTCACAAGTATCTGACAGAGTTCACGAGTATCCGACAGAGTTAAAGAGTATCTGACAGAGTTCACCAGTATCTGACAGAGTTCACGAGTATCTGACAGAGTTCACGAGTATCTAACAGAGTTCACGAGTATCTGACAGAGTTAACGAGTATCTGACAGAGTTAACGAGTATCAGACAGAGTTAATGAGTATCTGAAAGAGTTAACGAGTCTCTGACAGAGTTAGCGAGTATCTAACAGAGTTCACGAGTATCTGACAGAGTTAGCGAGTATCTGACAGAGTTAACGAGTCTATGACAGAGTTAGCGAGTATCTGACAGAGTTCCTGGGTACCTGACACAGTTTTTTTTGCATGTGGTGTGGATTATTTCTCTTACTGAAGTATTTTATGAACAGTTGGCACTCAGGTTCAGCAACGTTAAGTACCACTGGTTTAAACTGTCTCTATTGTGAGTGTTGGAGCTAACATCTGGTTGGTTCTAATGAAGTCAAAAGAAAGAACAGATACAGGTACACATTTATGTATTTTTTTTTCTAGGATGCCTCAGGCTTTAACAAATAATATCATCAAAGTCAGAGCACAGGATGTTGGTGAAGCTGCGGATGTTGGGGGCCTTTTCCCTTGATTGTTGCTGAATAGTCAACTGTAGCTTGCACCTTATGAACAGTGGGTTTAACTGCTGAGGAGGTGGGGTTCACATTCAGCTGCTGGGAGAATGTGTCTGAGTGGCTCATGTTGGACTTCAACAGCTTCTCTCCACCTGTTTTTATGGAGGACCAGCTGTTCCAGTGCCCTCCCCCCGCCCCCCGAGATTCTAACATTCCTCAGTGAGGCGAGCCGCTGGAGAAATGAGACATTCTCCTGATCCTGTTTCACTGATACAAAGGAAGAACAGACAGATGTTCAGAGCTTAGGAAAGACAGGAACAAAGAGATGATGAAGATGAGGATGATGGGAGATGCTCCAGGAGTAGATGGAGGGAAATGATGATTTGTTCTGAGCATAAAACCTCCTCTATCCACAATTATTCTACAGTAAAATCATGACCATGCTTACGAACAGGGACTGTTATCACTAAGGGGAATAATGCAACTCTGAGGCTCTGGTTCTTCCTCAGAGGGTTATTAAAATCAATTGATACACAGAGAAGAACATACTAATGTCTGCATTACTGCTCAGGAAACACTGAATCAAAAATATAACAATTTTTAAGAGATGCACAACATGAGACTAATGCTTACAACACGTATCAAAAAAGCTGGGACAAAGATTGGAAAAGACTGGGGAAGTTGAGGAATGCCTAAAAGCATTCCACAGAAAAGTTAGCTGGTCACTGGTTGTTTCATGAAAATCAGAGAGCAATGACAAGGCACATTCTCCAGGAGTGACAACGGTGGATTTCAGAATGAAAGAAGGCGGGGCCTGGGCTGGCCTGTGTGCAAAAGGAAAGGATGGCAAATTTCATTTCAAAATGTAAATGATGAATTCATCTTCAGAGGAAAGGATGGTATGTTTTAAAGCATTAAATGGTGACATCATCTTCAAAGGAAGGGATGGAATGTTTTTTGAGCATTAAACAGTGACTTAATCTTCAAAGGCAGGGATGGAATGTTTTTCTAAGCATTAAAGGATGACATCATCTTCAAAAGCAAGGATGCAATGTTTTTGAGTATTAAGGGATGACATCATCTTCAAAGGCAAGGACGGAGCATGGACGGCGTACATAACTGAATGTTTTATAAGCATTAAGGGATGACATCATCCTTGACTGCAAGGATAGAATGTCTTATACAAAAGGGGAGGTCTTTTAAAGCAATAATGGAATGTTTCCTAAGCATTAAAGCATGGAATTATCTTCAAAGGCAAGGATGTAATGTTTTAATGCATTAAACAACAACATCATTGTCAAAGCCTAAAATGTTTTTGAAGTATAAATTAGTGATACTCAACGCGTGGCTCTTTTGTGATGATTTGTGGCTCTTTTATGGCTTAATCTGAAATATTATTCCTTGAGAAAACTTTTAAGAAGGGTAAATGTGACCTCAAAAGTTATCCATTGAAGGTCACTTTAATCGGTCTGTTTCCCACAAGTAGGCTTTAACTGTCAAACTAAATTGTGAAACTTAATTTCTCTTTATTTTTTTCTTTACTTTTTTTTTCCACTTTTAATCCATCCATTAAAATGTTTTAGCCCATTTTGCCCCTTCCTTTGTTACTTTTTGCCCATTTTTGTAACTTTTATGCAGTTTTTGCCCATTTTTGACACTTCAGTTCTGGTTTTTGCAATCTTTAGCCCATTTTTGCCATTCCATTTTTTGCCACTTTCTCATTCCCTTTGCCTATTATTTCTATCTGTTTTCTTATTTTTGCCCATTGTAGTCACTTTTCATTCATTTTTGACATGTTTTTGCTTCATTTTGACCAATTTTGCTAGCTGTAACTCATTTTTTTGTCACTTGTCAACCATTTTTTGCCACTTTCTCCCCATTTTTGCACAGTTTTTTGCCTATTTATGCCTATTTCCACACATTTTTGCTGCTTATATGCCACTTTTTTACCACTGTTTTTTTTTTTTTTTGCCACTTAGATTGTGGCTCTTGCAAATGCATTTTTTCAACAATTTGGCTCTTTGGTTGAGAAACACTGGTGTAGATAGTATTTTCTGGTTCCAGTTTCTAAATGATTCCTTTCAGGTTATATGCAGAAAATCTGACATTAATTTAGTTTTTTTTTTTGTTTGTTTTTCAGATTTTCTTCCCAACCCTCTTCATACATTATAAGACTATCACATCTTGAATGTAAAACCCATTTGAATAACAACAAAGTAATGTTTATAAAAATGTATCGACAAAGAAAAGAAAATGCTGGGAATAATTCTTATTATAAAATGTAACTAAGTCGTTTTTTTACATAATTGTCAGACTAGACCATGAACAAGCGTCCTGATACCATGAGGTAGCTGACAATGGAAGTTCTTATTTAACTTAAGCTGCCTAGAAATAGTTATATAAGAAATAAGTATAGTTTTTCTAAAAATAAAAACAACAACTTTTAAGGCCTTGTGGACTCTCATTTAAGAGTTTTTTATAGATTTTTTTTAAAAAGCTTTAATCTTGGCTAAATATATTAATCCACTTTTTTATTAACACGTTTTACTAAATGACTCTGATTAAAGGATGAATCCTGAAAACAAGCAGCTCATTACTCAGAGATCAGAGTTGGTCTGCTGGAGCTCTACTGTAAAGTCATGACTATTTTCTGAAATAAAAGTTTATCTGTGAAGAATAAAGGGTAAAGGGGGTCTTTAAGGTGGACTTTAGTCCTCTACAGAGGACTGAGGGTTGCTTTTCATTCAGAGAGGCTGAGCATGAACTATGTGGTGTTTGGTAACCATCTCTGCTTCATGCTCTGAGGATCTCAACAACCTTCCTGTTCCTGACACCTAAAAACAAAGATCATGGGGTTTACACCGGATCCAGAATCAGACCAGAATCATGGGACAGGGTCAGGTTTATAGGACTGGTGGAGAGAAGATGTGGACTAAAAGACAGACTGTTCCTTACGATATGTTTGTTAGAAGTTTACCAGTGATCCTGTTCTGACAGTCTGATGTTTACCTCTGATAACCAGGTCTAGTCTGGATCTCCGTTCCTCTACCTGTTCCTCCATCATGTTCTTGATCCTCATTGGTTAGGGATGTTGGTGGAATCAGGAGTGAACTGAACTTCATTAGCATCCAAGTGTAAATAAACCCATCCCTCTCTGGTTTGTCCATCCTCAGAGGGTTAAATAAATCTCTCCTGGTCTTTCAGAGATGGTCCAGTCCCACCCCTGAGCTCTCAGTGTTCATGATTCCATTCCAGTGATTTAGAGCTCACTCAGCTCCATGAAAACCTCTATAGTCACTCGTCCATGATGAGAAGGTGACCTATATCACCCTAAATCAGTCCAGAGCAGGTCTGGTAGATGAGAGCCAATCAACAAGTGTAAAGGTCGCACGGAATTAAAAATAAGACAATTAAAAACAACAACAAACACAAAACCACTAAGAAAATCAGTCCTCAAACTGAAATAGAAACAGAACTACCAAGTCATGCAGTGAACAGTGAAATAGAGCATTAATAGTGGAGGAAGAACCAGAGGAACCAAGGGTTTAACTGCCATTCAGTAACTAAGGGTAAATGAGACCTGGAGTCCTTTCCCCTCTGGAATCCCAAAACCTGACAGGTAAAGACTAGACTTTGATAATGGCATCATCTTCAAAGGTGAGGATGGAATGTTTTATAGTCTTTAATGATGACATCATCTTCAAAGGTGAGGATGGAATGTTTTATAGTCTTTAATGATGACATCATCTTCAAAGGTGAGGATGGAATGTTTTATAGTCTTTAATGATGACATCATCTTCAAAGGTGAGGATGGAATGTTTCATAGACTTTAATGATTACATCATCTTCAAAGGTGAGGATGGAATGTTTAATAGACTTTAATGATGGCATCATCTTCAAAGGTGAGGATGGAATGTTTCATAGACTTAAATGATGACATCATCTTCAAAGGTGAGGATGGAATGTTTCATAGACTTTAATGATTACATCATCTTCAAAGGTGAGGATGGAATGTTTAATAGACTTAAACAATGACATCATCCTCAAAGGTGAGGATGGAATGTTTCATAGACTTAAACAGTGACATCATCCTCAAAGGTGAGGATGGAATGTTTTATAGTCTTTTAAGATGACAGGGAAGACAAAGCCTCATGCAACCCCTGAGATCTTTGGCACCCCCTACAGGGCCCTGGGGCTCAGGTTAGGAACCACTGGTCTAGGACCTGACTCTCCTACAGGTTGTTTTAATGTCCTGACTGTTGACATATTTTTGTCATGCTCATAAGACGTTTGTTGATTGGACACTGCCCTTCTTCCTGTTTTAACGTAAAGTCTCTGACTTAATAAGGACACCATGCTTTATCGACTTTAAAGGAAAATGTAATCAAAAGGAGAGGACAGAATGTTCATGAAGCTGGGGATGTTGGGGGTTCTTTTCCACCGTTTTTGCCAAACAGTAGATGATTAAATTTCCCGTACATGTTGTTAAACAGAACCAGTAAAGTGCTGAATCTCTCCCCTACGTTGTTAAATTTTGTATGAAGTGAGCAGCAGTGAGAGTGAACAAGGAGCAGATCCCCAGCTGAACATCCATCGGCCTATCAAAGGATTTTTAAAAGACTAAAGGCTTTAGAGGATTGTGTTTTTGGTCCCTCACCATCTGCCTCTCCTTTTTCATCTCTGCCTCTTTCTCTCATGTCTCTCACGCCGTCTACAGAGGACGACTCCACGTTTTCCCTCCTCTACAGCCTGACAGAATGGCTGACACACCATCTACAGCATCCTGACACTTCCCGTCTGTGTTTTCCTCAACGTCAGCATATCTGTGCTCCCGCTGCAGCGCCGTTCCCTGACAGAGAAGAATCAGAAAGAGAGACAGCGATTTCACAGATCTGCTGCACGCTGAGGAAGACTCTGTCTGATACAGCAGACATAGTGGGAGTTTCTTTATGTTAAAGAGGTGTCTGATACAGCAGACATAGTCAGAGTTTCCACATGTTATAGAGGCATCTGATATAGCAGACATAGTCAGAGTTTCTTTATGTTATAGAGGCATCTGATACAGCAGACATAGTCAGAGTTTCCACATGTTATAGAGGCATCTGATACAGCAGACATAGTCAGAGTTGCCACATTTTATAGAGGTGTCTGATACAGCTGACATAGAGTTCCTGGATTTTCTTCTGCATTTACATTGGTTCTGTCAGGAACTCTGATATACATTTAACCATTGACCACACAAAGGATCTGCCTGGAGGAGGTAAAGCTTTAGTGTATAAAGGAGGAGGCTGGGGTGGAGGAGGTGAAGCTTTAGTGTATAAAGGAGGAGGCTGGGGTGGAGGAGGTAAAGCTTTAGTGTATAAAGGAGGAGGCTGGGGTGGAGGAGGTAAAGCTTTAGTGTATAAAAGAGGAGGCTGGGGTGGAGGAGGTGGAGCTTTAGTGTATAAAGGAGGAGGCTGGGGTGGAGGAGGTGAAGCTTTAGTGTATAAAGGAGGAGGCTGGGGTGGAGGAGGTGAAGCTTTAATGTATAAAGGAGGAGGCTGGGGTGGAGGAGGTGAAGCTTTAGTGTATAAAGGAGGAGGCTGGGGTGGAGGAGGTGAAGCTTTAGTGTATAAAGGAGGAGGCCGGGGTGGAGGAGGTAAAGCTTTAGTGTATAAAGGAGGAGGCCGGGGTGGAGGAGGTAAAGCTTTAATGTATAAAGGAGGAGGCTGGGGTGGAGGAGGTGAAGCTTTAGTGTATAAAGGAGGAGGCTGGTGTGGAGGAGTTGGAGCTTTAGTGTATAAAGGAGGCTAGAGGAGGCTAGGTGGAGGATCACCAGTGTGCTGCATGAACTAATGCTAAGTTTCATTTCTCAACCAGACACTAATGGATCGTTTATCAAACCCTAACCATTACCATACAGACACAGGGGGGAGGCAGGGCTCAGGCTAATTCACTCACACATGAGCTGTTGAAGTTTAGTATTTTAAAAGCAAACTGACTCACCACCACAGCATGATATTTAAGGAGGGTAGCAAAGATGTGATTTAAGAGAGGTTTCTAAAACTCTGCTGAAAACTAATAACTGATCAATAGACAATCTTAAGGAGTAGCTAAAGCCTCTGACCATGTTATTGTTATTGTTTCTATAATCAGATCTCTATTTTTAAACCTCAATAACATGTGACAACGTTTCTATGATCACATATCTATTTATAGACCTCAATAATGGGACGTTTCTGTGATATGGATCCAGTCGGCTGAGAGAGAACACAAAGGAGAGGAAATGAAAGAGAGGAGGATGAGGAGGAGGATGGCCGAGACGAGGAAGAGACGGAGAAATATCATAAAGAGCTATCATAGAGAGTGGAGAGAGACTGATCAGAGCCTGCTACATAATGGCAGGCAATGAGGGGTTAAATTCAGGGAATAAAAACTTTTGTTTTGACACAGTATCAGTCTGAGAGCCAAAAATCATCATCAAACTTGAACAGTAATTAGTAAAAATCTGTCAAAGATAGTAAAAAGTGAAACCAGCATAAACAGCTGAATAACTTGTCTGTTTTTTAAAAGCCAGAATGAAGTCTGTAGGAGGGAAACTGAGGGAGTGTTACAGCGCTGAGATGATGTGTGTGTGATAGAATGTTGGGACTCTCTGTGAGATCAAAGGAGAACAGCAACAACAGGCAGAGCTAACCTGATTGGTCCATCCTCTACCCTTTCCTTTTGGCTTGTCCATCCTCTTCCAATCTCCCATTGGCTTTTCCATCCTCTTCCTGTTTCCTATTGGCTGGTCCATCCTCTTCCTGTTTCCTATTGGCTGGTCCATACTGTTTCCTGTTGGCTGGTCCACCCTCTACCTCTTTCCTATTGGCTGTTTGTATGCCACAGTGAAAAATCAGAGGCCCAGTCTGAATCATGAAAGCCTGAATGAGAGGAGAATGGACTGAAATTTAATCATGAACCAAAGATCTGAGATCAGTCAGACATTTAGAGCACAACGTCTGCTTTGACTAGAATCAATAATTCAGGATCTCAGAGTGTTAGGATTGGCTCTGGAGTTTTAGAACAATACTGACTCCATATTCAGGGTGTGTAACAGCAGTGGTTAATGTGAACTGGCCGTTTGTGATCAGACTTAGTGATCAGTGTGTCAGCCTTATCCTTAGACCTGTCCTCCATGCTAATGCTAACTGATAGCTAAAGCGGCGTGCTCCTCCTGTCTGCAGGGCGACTTCTTTAATACTCATTAATATCCACACAGTAACCCTGTGAGCTGAGCTCCTCTGATAACGCTGCTCTCTCTCTCCCACATATCTGAGTCAGAGGGTGAGGAGACGGTGCCAGGGAATGATGAGCACGCCGCCTCCCTAATCCGCCCCAATCTAATTTAGATTAGCCCTGAACATTCCCCCACATTCTCTGAGCCGCTGATATTACAAACACAACGCCACCGAGTCAGGATCATCCCCGCCACAGGTTAACACGTGGGTCCAAGCCTGGGTCTGTGTTCAGGCCTCGTCTCTCTACACGTTGGTAGGATGTCACGGCGATATGGGCGTGTCTGATGGCCACGCCATCATCTCCTGCTAATCAGATTTTATTATGTTTGATTACAGTTTAAATCCTCATAACTCCTAATCTTAATGTCAGGGTTAATTCAGATTCAGTCTTAGTCTGTGGATTAAAGTGTTCATTAGCTTTAGAAACATTTGAATCATTTTAAGCTCTAACATCTTCCTTTTTTAGAGCTACCTGACCAATCACAGACTACACAGAGCTACCTGACCAATCACAGACTACA